>NC_063204.1:25683281-25708281 GCF_017589495.1 Alosa alosa
TATTGAGCCTCACCGTTTACTGCATTCTTTCAATAGAGTCATTTCATTACCTCATCCGCTCTATGGTTCAAACGATGTTACCTTTACACTCAGAAATTTTAGGGTGCAAATTGCAGTTAATGAATCATGAAAAATCCTTCTAAAAAGTTGCACAAGTTTTTTTTTTTTTGCCAGCCTGCTGAAAGCCAGTGTCTGTTTGTGGGTGTTCAGCCCTCGGTTTCTTGTTGGGGATCTGGAGAGCAATCCCCATGGTCTCCCCGTGTGTGCAATTACATGGGAGGATTATTATTCTCCGAGCAACAGGAAGCCTCAGACACAATGCCTTTCCTCTCATCAACACACTTATGGGCTAGGAGCTAGGACGGGTGTTCGCTAATTAGTCGAGTGCTCCTTGTCGCAGGCGGGAGAGGAGGAAAATTCATCGCCTGGAGTGGCGTCATGCCATCGTGATGTCTACGTTGCTACGCTCAACGTTGTTAAAAGGACACCTGGCAGAAAAGGACGTGAGCGCCAACAGACAAGGAGGAAGATGCATTTTGAGATCATTATCAATCACGCTTGCGTTGTGGAGGTGGAGGAGCCTGGCGTCTTCTGACAGCTCCGCTCGCCGGAGGCTTCTCGCCAACAGCTATCCATCATCGTATCTGTGAGTGTGCTGTTGTAAGTCACGGCGAGCCAAAATCGGCACCGGTGCTCAGTTCTGCTTAGTCATCCGGTCGAGAGTGTCCTTGAAGCAAGCAGATTGGCCTGTAATGGTCATCTCATCCTGTGAAGGGCCCATTGAGACGCAAACTCAAGGCATGTGATGTATCATCCTCCGCAGTCAAAAGCTTCCCTGCTCCATCGCCTCAGCCCACACTCCCAAAGGGCCGGAAGATGGCTACAGACACACAAAGTTTCCTCTGTAGTTTCCTCTGACGTATGCAGTACAGAGAGCTTTCATGGCTTTCATATGAAGTCAACAGGTGATCGGATCTGACCCCCACCTCTGATGTCCTTTTGTATCTGGAGTCCTTTTGTACTCACAGGCCTTGTGAGGTGGTGGAACTTAAGAACTCACTGGCCTTGTGAGGTGGTGGAACTTTAGTACCGGTACTCACTAGCCTTGTGAGGTGGTGGAACTTTATTAGTCACTGGCATGGCGACGCTGTGGAGCTTCAGTGGTCATTGACCTTGTAACGTGGTGGAGCTTCAGTAGTCATTTGCCATGTGACGCAGTTGACCTTTAGTATTCACTGGTCTTATGACATGGTGGAACTTTTAGTAGTCACTGGCCTTGTGGCGTAGTGGGACTTTAATTTGAACTTTCATGATAGTTGATTTAGAAATTATATCAAACAAATCTTTAGAATAAAAGTTGAGTCAGGTGCTCTTAAGTGTCAAGGGGAAAAATTCAATGAAGAGAATGGGAGAAATAAATCTAAGGCAATCCTCCAGTTAAAAAGTCTTTATGGTGTTCAAGCTGGACTGATGAAAGATGCCTGTACTTAGCGGCTCATGGCCTTCAGCAGTGAGAGTTCTCTTCTGAGGAGGTGGCTGAGCTAGTGACTGAAAAAATGTACAGGATGTATGTGTGTGGTTTTTGCCACAATCCAGCAAGCAGTTGACAATCCAAGTAGATTCATGTCAGATCAGGGCCGTATCAGGGCCAAATCCGCATTCGAGTCAGCGGTTATCGGAGAACAATCTTTGGAGTCTGTTGAGCTGATAGGGAGGATGTGCCTGGCAGTAATGGAAAGAAAGTCCTGTTAATTTAAAGAGATCACAATCAGAAAAAATAGGGATAACTGCACCTAATCTCAGACTGGAGCGCTTAAGTCCGATGAAATTGGAACCTGTCGTGTGAGGTGAGGGGATTTTTTTCCCCACCTCTCACTCACTAAACTCTGGGTGTTTTGTCCCGGTAGGTGAGAATTGCTCTCTATCAGAGCTTTGAAACACATTAGCAGTGTGTGAGGAGCTGGAGAGAGCGATGCTAGCTCTCCAGCTAGCATTCATCTGGCTTGGAAGCTAATGAATCGTTTTGTTGTTGCTACCGCCCCTGTAAGAGATGAGACGATCCGTCATACGGTGGCAGAAATTGACTGATCTGTCACTTTCCGATAGAGAAATTACGGCGGAAGATGACTAAAGCCTCTGAGGTGTTCAATTACACCCTCTCTGACGATTGTGGCCTCTTTTAAAACCAATTTTGGAATGGAGCTGAGATTTTTTTCTTTTCCCCCCTCACTCTCTCTGTCTCCCGTCTTCTCGCTCACTCTCTCTCTCTCTCTCTCTCTCTCTCTCTCTCTCTCTCATAAAACACAGGGAATAAACCCACTCAGTGTGTCCTCAGGATTTCATTTTTACTTTTTCATAGCTGCTATAAAATGTACTAGGTGACTTAGGAGTCTGTCTCAGACTTCGCAACGTGAAGAACCTTCTGCAACTCAACGGCCATTTTGGAATTCTCCTTCCTCTCAGAGAGAATGTTCTGGAACTCCCTCAGTCTCTATGGTCTCCTTTAAAAAAAAGAGAGCAGTGGAGAGCAGAGCGTATAGCAACACACAGCCCCAGACTTGTTTACGGGGGGGAGTAATTAGATGCTGAGGTGGCTGTGATTTTTACCAGCGCTCATTACCGCCACTGCTCTTTGCCAGCCATCACATCTGATGCTGCTGGAGGGGGGTTGGAAGGGGAGGCTGGGGGTGGGTAGAGTGGGCTTGGAGGGGGAAAAACTGATGGTTCATTTACTTTCGTTAATTAGAGTTGGGGTCAGGGTTGGTCCACCAGGGGACCGAGGGTCTGGTAGCTGTCTGCAGCGTGTAGCGCACTCCTCCACATCTGTGCTGCAGTCACCCCCAAAACGCTGGGCCAGAACCAGGCCAGATCTGCCCCACATCTGTCTGGGATCCTGCCTCCATCTGCGGAGTTTGTTCAACGCTCTGTTGGCCTCACAGGCGAGGTCACATACTCCCCTAATTAGACAGTGCATGTTGAAGGTGATTGGTGTTCCACTGTGTTGCCTTACATAGGCATACTGTGCCTGCCAAATATGTGCACTTCTGGCCTGGCTTGGCTGCATTTGATGATCAAACAGCACATTACCATGTATGATATATTTATCTATATTTGTTTGCTCATATCAGGAATGTTATGATGAAAGCTTTCATTTCCACACTCACACATCATTGGTGTCGATTTTATGTTTAACTCTGTCGAGTATTGAAACAGGACTTTAACCACTGAAATAGGTTTATTTTTCTTAGGCTGCTGCTGCATTTTATCTCCTGCTGTTTCCCATTCTTCAATAGAAAATACTTGTTAGACAAGTTTTAGACAACTCTTTTGACAAGCTTTTTAGTACTTTGTTATGAAGTGAGGCTACATTTACAGTCTGCCAGATGAAAGATCACACTCTGTCTTGTTTTGTTTGCTTACAGGCTCGGTCCCCAGATTCACTCACTTAGTTTTCTGATTTAGCATTCAGCACTGCTTGTCTGTCGCTGATAGCATGCGTACTGTAGGATCTCAGAGTGAATGTTGTCCTTGTGTTGTTTGCAGTGGACGGGGGCTGGTCGTGCTGGTCACCTTGGTCCAAATGCTCGGTGACATGTGGAGGAGGGCACTACATGCGCACCCGCACCTGCAGCAACCCCCCACCGGCCTACGGAGGAGACATCTGCCTGGGATTGCATACTGAGGAGGCTCTGTGCAACACACAGCCCTGTCCAGGTACTCACATACACATACACACACACACACACACACACACTTATAACCACCTTCAGTTGTACATCTTCACATGTACACACACTGTTAAATATGTATCTGCATGCATACTCTGAAATACAAAAATAAAACATGCTGCTGCTGTTGAGTGTGTGTGTGTGTATCATAACTTTGTCAGAACTCCACAGTTCAAATGTCAGCCTTTGAGAATCAAGCATTTGAAACGTAATGCCCTATTTGGGGCAAACACATTAAAATGAGCGAAACAAGCCAATAAGGTGATCATCGCTTCTGCTCCAGATCCAGCCTATCAGGGGCCCCCAGAGGGTTAAACACATAGTGCTGGGAGAAGCACTGGCTCTATGCAAATGTCAGGCCATCCATTAGCCGTGCTCCGACAGATGCTCTCTGATGACCTTTTATCTGCCACGTCCAGCCCCTCTCCATCACCCAATTAATTACACTGCGCTTGCATCAGGCCACTCTCCCTGGCACTCCGCGGAATGTTAGTATGGGTTGCCGACGGATACGGCGGAATGTTGTGCGTGGGTTGCCGACGGATACTGCTGTGAAAGTGAAGCCACAGAGAGGCGTTTCGATGCAGTGCTATCATCCATTCTGCCCTGTCAAGGGCTGCCTTGACCCTTTGATGCCGTCTGACCTCACGGGTTTCTTTTTGGCCAGTGTATGTGTGTTTGACTTACGGCCCTAATTTAAAATTGGGGCAAAGTGCAAAGTCTGCCAACAAGCAAAGTTCTGCTATTATCTTGCCAATAAATGCTTTGTTCCTCATGATCTGTGTAATACTTTATTATGATGGCCCATTAGGGAAAGCCAATTAGCCATCTGTAACTCTTTAGCTTGCAAAAACTCAGAAAACATTCAATCCCTACTGAGCCAAGCTCTCAAATGTCAACACCGCAACACTATTGAATACCAAGTCTACACAGGTTCATACAACAACTTATTCATCTTAATTCAACTGCAAGCCTCATGCAAGCCTCATTAATGACTATTAAGGGACCCTACTTTGGAAAGTAGCTTACTTTAATTTCTCCTTGAACTGCTTAGCATGGCAATCAACCGCTCCATTATCCTAATTGTTTACCTTCAAAACAGATTTAATTAATTTACCTGTAGTCACATGTGTTTTATTCCATTCTGTGGTTTAGAGGGCTTACTTCATTTTGCTGCTGAAAATGTGTGATTTACATATGGTCAGGATTAATGTTCTCCTAGTATAGGTGAATAATGGCATGCTATAGCTTGTTGAATGTGAAGGTATCATTATAGATTTTGAAGGAGAGAAAGATTTTGATTTCTGAGCTGTATAATTTCAAGCTTATCATGCTTCTTTTTGTGTGTCCACCCCAGAGAGCTGGTCGGACTGGTCCGAGTGGACCCGCTGCGACGCTCTGGGCGGCCAGAGCCGCGTGCGCCACTGTGACGTCCTCTTCCCCACAGGCAACCAGTGCTCAGGCAACAGCAGCGAGACGCGGCCCTGCCCGCCCGACTCCAACTTCATCCCAGGTGGGTCCATGTCCGTCCCTCCTCGCTCACCGGCGCTCGCCACTCGACCTCGACGGCTCTATCGAGTGCCGGACAAACAGGGATCTCCCCTTATTGACAGGCCGGTAACGCGAGACACAGCAGGCGCATCGACCGCTGCAGCTGTGCGAGAGATAATTAGGCTCTCATCCCTCTCCCCTGTCTCTCCCAACCTCCCTCATCGGAGACTAAGTAGGCAGATCGAACAAATGCATTACAGCGATACGTAAGAGTATCATTTGCATTCGCCAGCACAGGGGCGTGGGTGACTCGAGCTACTCATTCTACACGTGTGCGAGCAAAGTAAAGGCAGCAAGTCTTTTAATAAACTCTGCAGTCTCCTTATCAAGTGTTGCCTGATAGACACAGATGTAGCCTGAGATGAACAGTTAGCATCCTGTTAGCGAATGCAGTCGCCCTTTAGTCTGGAGACGATGCGAAGCTCCTGTCACATTCAGCGTGGGACTGGTAAAAATATTATGTGTCCCCTCCACAGCTCGAGGCCCTTCTCCCTGAGTTACATTCTATTACGGCTCATTACAACAAAGTGTCATACTTCATTTCTTTTAATGAGTCTCACAGCTTATCGTAAAGCTCTACAGGTGCGGCGTTAATTATCAGCCATTTCAGTTTTATGAGGATCCATTCCTTTTTGGATTTGCCAGTAATTTTTTCGCCACTTTCAAAGCGGACGGCCATTCATCACCCTAACGAGTACCGTGTCTCCACGTCTTGACTCTTTCTCTTTTTTCCCCCTTCCTGCAGAAGTATCCATCGCTCGCTCCAGTCAAGATGACCGGCGGTGTGGAGGTAAATGTTTTATGCCATCTTACTGTGCTAGACTTCTAATGGCCCCAACTGCAGAACACAGTGGAGAGTTTAACTTCAAACTCTAGGAACTTTGACCAAATCAGACCAGGGTTGTTTTGTCCTTAAGTAAATGACAAGAATAGCACCTTGTTGGATTGTCTTGTTGTTGCACCTAGTTTTTACGTCATGTATAGCCACCGAGATCTCTGTATCACAATTTGGGATGCTGTTTGCTTATGTAATGCATGTAATCAAACTTATCAGTTGAGTATCCTTAGGTACAGTGATGCAACACTGTTAAAAAAGATTTAGCACAAGGAACAATGTGTATGAAAATTAAATGTTTAAGGTGAATAGAATTCTTAACTGCTCTTTCTTGTAGCTACCTAGAGTTTAACTGTTAGAGTTTAACTGTTTTTCATTTAGATTAGTGTGCAGTTCCATTAGTGCGAATAGCACATCGTTCAGAAGTTATTGGATTTCTGTTTTTTTTTCATTGTATATGTTACTCAGGGATTACTGGTACTCAATATCTCCTTCTCTGTCAACAGACTTTAACGTGTTCCACATGATCGCGGTGGGACTGAGCAGCTCCATATTAGGTTGCCTGGTGACCTTGTTGGTGTACACCTACTGCCAGAGATATCAGCAGCAGTCCCACGATGCAACCGTGATCCACCCCATCTCCGCAGCACCGCTGAACACCAGCATCACCAACCACATCAACAAGCTGGACAAGTATGACTCGGTGGAAGCCATTAAGGTCTGTGTCCTCCTTTACCCTCGCTCCTCCAACCATTAACGTCCTCATTGTGTGTGTCTTAATGTAGAACCCCTACTTGGAGTTAAGTGTATGTGTGTCTGTGTGTGTGTGTACAGTATGTGTGTGTATAGTATGTATGTGTACTGTATGTGTGTGTGTGTATGTGTGTGTGTGTGTGTTTGTGAGGGAGAGAGAGAGAAAGAAAGAGAGAGATAGAGTGTGTGTATTTGTATGTCTTGTCGACGTGCAGTGTTGTGTAAGTGCGCATGTCTTCATACACCGCTTTCTCCAAAGGTCATGACTAGTCAAGCGCTCTCAAGGTAAACTGCCTATGCGCTCACTCTTCTTTGCTGTAAAGCCTTAGACATTTCAGTGCAATTACATTTTACAGCATCTTTATTTTTTCGAGTGAGCGCCTTTTTTTCCCTTAATAGGACTGAAACAGGTTGAGTCATTTAGTGAGGGCAGAAGAGAAACTTTTAACAAGCATGGGCACCCACAAAGAGAAACTTTACTGTATTAAGCGAGTGAGTACTTCAGTGCCCACGTGTCCCCCCCGTCACCCCCACACACACACACACACACACACACACACACGGCCGAGAGTTATGCTCTCGCCAGGGGCTCGAGAATCGGGGATGAAATAATGCTCATCTCATTTATGCTGTGTGACTGATGATTTTGTAGGTCAATTTGGCTGTTGAATAATTTAACAGTGGGAAAATAAGATTTGCAAAATGCTGAAATAAATGAAAATTATAAGACTTATAATATACCTTGCCTCAAAATATTGCATAGCTTACTGAGAAAAAAGAGTTTCAATCACACTGTTAATGAAACATGCCAATAAAGAAAGCTGAAGAGTAGTGCATGAAATAATTCATAGTGAGGTATGTGGATATGAGAGAAACATATGTAATTACCAGATGCATTACAGTGATCTATCAAGCCTTTACAGTGCTGCACCAACAGACTAACTCCAACATGTTATACTGCTATGACCACAGAGGAAAGCTGTTAGTTGTATCATTGATACATCATACACTAAACTAGGATAGTAGCCATGAGAGAGCCCATGTCAATGTATTCAGGTGTTCTGATGCTACTCTCGGTCTTTCATGTAATTATGGTAGTCCAATTCTAATAAATCGCCTGCATGTAATTATGGTAGTCCAATTCTAATAAATCGCCTGCCCTCAGTCAAATGCATGTTTTCTTTACATATGCCATGTTTATCTGTTATCACATCCTTTGCCTCCAAAAAGTGGCCCACTGTAGTTGGCCTCCTGGGCTTGTTGTGGTTTAAGTGCCCAAAATGTTGCAGTTGGGCACCAGATAAATTCTGTTATAGGATGACAAAATAAAGAAGAGACAGAATTTGGACTACTTTGAATCCAAACTAAAACGCCGCCCTAGAACATCTCAGTGGCATATGTAGCCAGTATCTGCCCATCTCAGTGTCCTCCACCATAGGGCAAGACATACAAAACAATGCTTGTAGGTTCAGTCCTAGGACCTTAGTGTGACTCTTGCCCATTCCTCTTTGCAGCCTGACGTTTCCATACTGTTGCCCCTGGATGACCACAGCTTGCACCAACCTCTGTCCTCTAACATTGGCGTGCCGTGTGGCCTGGAGATTTTCTACTAACACCCTCGAGCAGAGCTCAGCCTTCCGCCTACTTTACGACTCGCTGCCTACCCACCTACCTATCTACTCCTTCCTCCTCCTCCTCCTCTTCTTCTTCTTCTCCTCCTTCCGAACTCTGCCACCCTCCCGTGACAGCCCCTCGTGTGTGGCAGGTCGGCTGGCACTAATGCCCTCTCTCCCCTCTAGCCCCTCACCATCCATAAGCCATCCTCTCCACCCATAGTCTTACTCACTGGCCTTTGAGAAGGCAGTGTACAGTATCTCCCAGCTTTTCTGTTGACCACCCTCCCGCCTCCCTGTCCCTGAAAAGACCCCATTTTTATGTTGTATGCATGCTGTTGGGCTCGACATTTATTTTTGTTTTGTTTTGTTTTGTTGTTTTCCCCGTGCCTCGGTGTCTGTTAGACATATCTCTTGTCCTTGTGACTTGTTGTCATCCGTCACGATCATTACCATGCAATGATCTTTTATTTGTGTGGCCATTTTGATGTGGAGATAGCAACCAGATGATTGCTTTTCTTGCCAATATCCTACTGGTACACAAACTCTTATCGTACCATTAGGTTTTATCATAGTGCCTGATGTCTGTTTAAGTTGGCTTGGTCTGGCTTTGTTTCTCTGATACTATTCTATAAAATGTTCATGCATTTAGTTAAAACTGCTTGATTTTCTTTTATCTTAAATCACAATGAAGCCTATTTAAGGAGGTTTTTAAATACCAATTTCAGGACACTTCAGGAAGTTTTATGTATATATATGTTTTCTTTTACCCACAGGCGTTCAATAAGAATAACCTGATACTGGAGGAAAGAAACAAGTACTTCAACCCTCAGCTTGCCGGAAAAACATACACCAACGCATACTTCACAGACGTGAACACCTACGATGACTATTAAAGGGATTACTTGTGACCAGTGCTGTTTGGATGGATACCCAAGTATCGATGTCATCATCACCATCACCTCATGCATACTATAGTAGATACCGTAGTTTGTCCCTCTGTTTTTTTGTTGTTGCTTTTTTGTGGTCTATTATGAGATGTGAGAAACCTTCCGTGTGGGACCATGTTACTGACCGATGCCAGCCGACGCCTATTTAATACTGTGAGACTCGCTTCCACGCCAACCTAGAAGGACGTCAGTTTAGCGTCTCACCAGTAGCCTCGGGAAGTTCTTCTGCTGAGAAAACTAAATTTTCAGCTCTCTGTCGCGTGCAGGACAGAGGAAAAATCATGGAATGAGGTCTATTTTTTTTTTCCCAACAAAAAAAAATGAACTTGAAGAGGAAATAATCACTGTTTGACCCCTGTGAACAATACAGAGCCTAATGAAATAAAAACGATGAATTTAAAATGTTCTCTTTGCTTTTAGCGGATGACGCCACAGGAGTTGCTTTGCATGACTTCATCGGATGTGTCCTAGGTTGCTTCATCTTTTTGCATGGTTGATCGCATTCCAGAGTCTCAGGCCTGTCGTCCTGGAGACAGCTCTTCCTGTTTGTGCTGAGTCAGCAAGCCCCTGTGCCTCGCTGAGGACCCCTCTGTGGTGCCCAGTGCTTTCGCCCGCCCAGAAAGAAAAGTTTGGCTGAGCCAGACTAAGTCAGACAATCACAGTGTAGATACAGTACTTAGGGGCACTGGCCAGTTCTGCTCTGTAGCCAATGAAGGCTCTTGTTAGTTGAAATTTGATGGTTAAAGTATCAATGTTTTTGTTGTATAGTGAACTCACGACGAACTGTGTGTCTGTTGTAGCTTTTCTCAGTTTTAACCATTAAACTACAGGTTAGTTTGACCATCGTAACTCATATCATCCATCCAAGTCTCTCACCTTTGGACTGTATACAGCGCAAGCTGAAAGTGTGAAACCGTATATGAATATTTTTCCCTAACATTTTGAGTATTACAAGCATACGGCAATGTTACATAGCTTGTTGACAGCATAGTAACTGTGCTACACTTAAAAATGGTGCTCCTTAACACAAGCTAATTGATAATTATGCCAACTGTTTTTAATCAAAAAAGAAAAAAAAACTGTCAAAAAATGAATTTTCTGTTATGGAACTAAATGTTCAACGCTACATGTTTTTTCAATTTCTACTAATTCTGCTTTTGTTTTGTTCTGTTTTTACCTGTAAGTTTTGTTCTGCTTGTTTTCAATGTGCATAAATTAAACTCGCTTCATATACCTGATGGTTGTCATTGTCTGCACCCTGCCAGTTCTGCATACCAGAAGTCAGCCGGAAGGCAGCCAAGAGTGCTTCCCTGCAGTAGCTGTCCAGAAGAGTGTAATAAATAGTTTCTCTCCCAAGGGGAAGGATACATGAAGGATACTGGGGCGTGCCATGTCTGGCGGATGTGGGTGGCGCGGCTAAGCGCAGTAGTGTTATTCCCCATCAACCTTCACCCTGATAGGCCATCTGTGTGAGGGGTAATTGACCATTGGCAATTAATCAAGCCAGGGCCTCCCTACCTGTGTATGAGTCTGTGTGTGTGTATGTGTGTGTGCCTGTGTGTGTGTGAGAGAGAGAGTGAGCATGTGAGCATAGGTGTGTGTGTGTGATGCGATGCAGGTCTGACTGAGTTAGATGAGTGCCTGGGTGAGAATCAATCTTACTTTCCCTTGTCTTGGGTGCTCTGTGCCTTAGGCTGTTTTGAGGCCACTGAGGTGTATGTCTGTGTGTGCATTTTGTTTAAAGATTGCCTGTTTGTGTTGTTTCAGTATCTTTGTGTTTGTTTATCTCTGACCAGTGTATAAAGGTGTGTGTGAGATAGAGAGAGTGTGTCTCTACTTGTGTGTTCAGTTTGGTTTGTGCTTGTTTCATTATGCCCTTGTCTGCATTTGTGGCTATGCCAGTGTGTGTGTGTGTGTTTCTGTGTGTCCGTCTTGTGCAAATTTATGTGAGCCTTTTTGTCAATGCTTATTTGTCTATGCACCAGTACTATTGGGCTCAACATTGCATCCTTAATCGAGTGACTACCAAGATGACAATGCTTGTCTGTATACAGGCTGTTTGATCCTCTAAGTTATTCCTGTACTACATGCATGAAGTCCAACACTTTGACCTGGCCTTGACCTGCATCAATGAATTAGAGGTTGATAGGAAGCCAATGAAAGCAGAAAGCAGTACACATGCAATACATGTCTAGGAGGAGACCTTGTCAGGTTTCCCCCAGGCAATTTTATTTGACTTGATGGACTGCTTCATGTCAGCTATTTACAGTAATTGCCTTCGGACCCCCCCCCCCCCCCTCCCTTCCACACACACACCTGATTTATAAACCCCCATGCTGAGATATGGGCTTGTATGAGTGTGTGACACGCATGCTTTCGCAGGCCCCTCTTGACCACAACTCATCCTGACAAAGGAGAGAGCTGTTGTGGTCTCATCGCAGAGCAAGATGCAAGCTTTTTTATTCCTGTGTTGAGGCTCAGACATACATTAAAGTGGTACAGTATTAGGTTAGGGTTAGGGTTTTTTGGGATTTACAAAAAATATTGGCAAGTTTTTACATTTGTGGAGATGGAGTCTTTTTCAGATGGGATGTGAATTTTAAGTGTTTTTTTCTTTTCTTGAACTGCTTGGAAGCAGCCTCTACTTTTATAATTTAAAATGTCCTTATTTGGTTTCCGATGTGAACTCATGTGGGAAATGTCAATGCAGCTTCATATTATGACAATCTGTCAGGCAGGACAAATAAACATTTCTCTCCTCTGCTGTTTCTCCATCTCACATGTCCTATTTTTAGCTTTGGCCAGGCCCACACCATTTGGGTTTTGCTGGGCTGTTCACATTCGGATGACATCTCACTTTTTCTTTCTTTTTCCCACCAAATGTGCCGTGCACACTTGCATTGCTATACCCAGATACTGTATGTAATCCTTTACATTTAGTTGAAATGAACCAGCATTTATTTCATGCATTGGTTGGCAACTATTACTGAATGAACTAGATGTACCGCCGAGCGGTACAAAATATGACCGCCGCCCAGTCCTGCACATTTTTTCCACAAAAATAAATCACGCTGAAAGGCCTATATGATTCTAACTGTCTCACTAAATTGCATTATCCACACTCAATTCTCACTGGTATCTGCTAGACAACAAGTACCAAAACATGATTAGTTCATAGATTTCACATGTAAAATTTATTTTATACAACCCCACCCCCATCTTGCCTGTTCATAATTCTGAGAAATTCTTGAAATGTGTGCGTGTACATGTTTATGTTTATGTGTGTGGGTGTGTGTGTGTGTGTGTGTCTGCGTGCTTGTGTGTTTACCTGTGTATGTGTGTTTGTGCATGTGCATGCATGCGTACATATGTCTACTGTGTGAGTATGTGTCATACGTATGATTACTGTGAATGTATGTGTGTGCGTGTCTGTTTATGCACATGTGTGCACATGGAATGGGTTAACGTGACCCCTGGAGGCAAACATATGGAAAAAATTGGTCATCCTAGGCCCTACGGTTCTCAAGATATTCACAGAAAACTGTGTCTGCCCTACCCTCCTTTCGGGGGGTCCAGTACAGCGGGGGCTACAGATCAAAAAAAAAAAAAAAATGATGGTTCCATGCTATCCATGTGGGGTTACATGCCCACCAAGTTTCGGTACCCCGGTCTTTCAGTGTCCCGAATCCTTGTTGGTGTCACGGTCACTAAATGTACACATAAATTAATTTATTGTAAGGCCCCCCATGAACGAAAGTTCACAAAACTTGGCATGCATTCGGAGGGTGTCATAATGATCCTACACTTTCATGCAGTTTTGACCATGTCAGCCAGAGATATTGTGATGAAAACACCTCATTTTTTGCTTTTTAATTTTTAACTAGGTGGCGCTATACATGAAATAAGTGGTAATGGGATGGGTTGACATGCCCCCTTAAGACCAACATACAAAAAAAAGGTGGACCTCCTAGGCCCTACGGTTCTCGAGATATTCACAGAAAACTGTCTCCGGCCACCTACAGGCCAGTTGGTGTATAGTAACATAAATTAATTTATTGTGTGGCCCCCCATGAACGGAATTCCACGAAACTTGGCGTGCATTCAAAGGGTGTCATAATGATCCTACACTTCCAATTTCGTGCAGTTTTGACTATGTTAGGTCACAGATACCTGCGATTACAACACCTCATTTTTACTTTTTTGTGTTTAACTAGGTGGCGCTATACATGAAATGAAATATATATATAGCGCCACCTTCGCTTCGCTGCGCGGCGGTCATAATTATATATTTTATGTTATTTAATATTTGATAATGCCTAATCTAATTGTTTGTCCATTTGAACTGTCGAATTTTGTCCATTTGAACTGTCAAATTACATGATGTTGCTTTTTTCAATAGACATCATAGAAACCTTCAGCTTTTTTTTATTTGTTTTTGTCAGTCAATAGACCCTGATTACCCTGTGTTTTTTTACCATTCCCTTTCTGTAAGGGTTCCTCAGAGCTGTGCTTTTATACCGTAATATTCACAACTCCCAGTAACATTTACGGCATTTGGAAAATAGTAAACACTCTTCGGTCAGCAGCGGGTGAGTTAAGTCCGATACTCAGATCAAGCAGTCAAATCAATGTAAACAAAAATGGGAAACTGCACATTTCTCAAGACTTAATCCATAGTCTATAAGAAATCACTGATGTTTACACTTTCACAGTCAGCACGTTAATCTTGAGCCTCTCTCGGCTATGACTCTGGAGTGAGACTGGACTGGAGCAGGTCTGTCCTTTACTGTGGCAAAACCCAGCCACAGCAGTCTGGACGGATAGCTGGTCCTGCACGGTGTGCCAGTGTTGTGTTCGAAACCCCCAGACTGTATCCAGTGCTTTTAATGTTCAACTTTTCTTGCTCTTTGTGCACTGTGAAGTCATATAGGAAATGTCAATGCTTAGTGTGACATTCTAGCAGGCAGGAAAATTACGTATTTATTGGCCTCGTTGTTAATGTTTCCCATTACTCCCAAGCGTATCCACAGTATGTCGTACAAGAGCCTCCCTCCCTTATCTGGAGCAGGCGCAGCTCTGGCTCAGTTCTGGTAGGCAACGGTGTACCACTATTTGTTTCGAGTCTTTGGTGCATTAAGTGTAAAATACAATCTAAAATGGGTTTCTGTTAATTGTCTTTTTGTTTCATGGCCGTTGACTTAGACAGCCTCTGATACCTGGTGCAGATCTGCCCCTGGTTTGACACTGATCGAGTGCAGATCTGTTTGGGTAACTGACCGTTGGTAATTAATCAAGGCAGAACTTTCTGTGTGTGTGTGTGTGTGTGTGTGTGTGTCTGTCTGCTGTCTGTCTGTCTGTCTGTCTATCTGTCTGTCTGTCCGTCTATCTGTGTGTGTGTGTGTTTGCGTATGCGTGTGTGTGTGTGTCTGTCTGCTGTCTGTCTATCTGTGTGTGTTTTTGCGGTGTGTGTGTTTTTTGCGTGTGTGTGTGTGTGTGTGTGTGTGTGTGTGTGTGTCTGATGTGATGTAGACACAGAGATGACAGTGTGTCTGACTAGCAGCTCCTCCACAGTGCCTTATGCTTTTTCACACCCCTTCCCCAATCCATCTTCCCTAATTTCACATCTCTGCTCCTCTCCCCTCCTCACGTCTGCCCTGGCAGGTGGATGTAACCCTGTGATCCCCATTTCAAACCGTGCCGTGGCTTTCAAAGATGTGACTGGCAGAAAACACACCATACACACACTTTCAGACAAGACTGCTTTCTCTTTTTGAGTACCTACTAAGAAGGATTGTCTTGAGAAATGGTGGAAAATAAAAATTAAGTGTGAAGGGAGGATTTGCGTAGGACCAAATTGAGGGTTTCCAGCAGAAATCTGATCACAACGAGCACACACACCTTGTCATTATTCTCATTCCAAGCCTGTCAGCTTTCCTACCTCCACCCTGACAACATAGTCTGGCAGACTGGAACTGATAATGACACACCGTAAACGGATTATGGAAAACAAGTCACAGTTTTGGGGGAGGGGAGGGGTTCGTTGTTATATTTTTTATCAAGAAGATTTTTCATTGTAAGGATCAGAAAATCCATGACTGCTGTAGCTAATGAACAATGCTTTATGACTGACTGCTGAGTTATTCCGCGGTGTCCGTATCAATTGAAATCAATGTAGGCCTAATCCAGATCTCTGTTACACTCTCAGCATTCTCAACATGCATTAGACATGTTCACCAGTCCATTTATACACAATGTCTGTTTTATTTGAAAATGGGGAGAGAACCGTTATATTTTGAAATGTAACACTACACAAGGAATATCTGTCACTGAGGGAGATTATTTTAGATGAATTGGATATTGCCATCATAGAAAAAATATGCACACATTTAACTTCAAGGCCCTGCTTTTCAGACTTGCAGCTAGACAATAATGCACAATATATTGTAAGTTCAAATGTATATTACATAGGGTAACACTTTATTTGAAGGGGTCTACACAAGGGTGACATGTAACCGTCATAAGAATGTCATGACACATGTCATGCACATTAATGACATAGTATTGATGTTTATGACTGTTGTCATTAAGTGTCATTCGGTTTTTGGAATGTCAAGTTGACATTGTTTGGGTGTCATCATTATAACAACTTGACATTAGGCAAGATGACATTATTTGAGGGTGTCTCTGTCATGACAACTTGACATTAGCCAAGAAAATGTAAACCGTTGTCATGACAACTTGACATTAGCCAAGTAAGAAATGCAAAATTGACATATAACTGTGTTTAGCCTGACTCATCTTCTAGGTTCATGAAGTGGTGGGCCGGAATAATTGATTGACAGACATGACACAATTATAATTGTGTCATGAATACTTTCCTTGGCATGATATTGTCATGACAATTTGACATAACTGTGTTTGGCCTGACTTATCTTCTAGGTTTATGAAGTGATGAGCCTAAACACACCTTAAAATGATTGAATGGTACTACTGGTTAGAAATCCGTCATCTTAATGGTGTGTTGGGTAGACTCGTGCATGATTTGGAAAAAGCTGCAGAAATGATGGCAATGAAATGGTGCTTAAAGACTAGTATGTGAATAGTTGAATGCATGTTCCACATGCACAGTTAGGTTAGCTGGCATGGTAACATGTCCATGTATTATGGTTTTGCAAAATGCATTGCTGAAATAAACTCTTAAGTCATGACTTAGTATGGTATTTGTTGTCATTATAGTTGAAATTAGACTAGTTCCAGAAATGTAAAATGTACAGAAATAGGACCTACATGATAGTGTAATGACACTTAATGACATGTTCAGGAAACATCTCAGATGGTTCACTGTACTTTAGGTCAAAGGTAAGTATTCATGACACTGTCAGGAAACTATTTTGGTGTGTAATAGTTATTTGTGACAGCTTAATGATAAGTAAAAACTGTACCACTGTAGTTGAGGTCAAGAAAAGTATTCATGACCAATTTATAATGGCGTCATGACAGCCAATTGTTCAGGCCCATCACTTCACAAACCTAGAAGATAAGTCAGGCCAAACACAGTTATATGAACTTGTTCATGTAATAATTAAACAATCAAGTTGTCATGACAATTCATGACACTGTCAGGAAACTATTTTGGTGTGTAATAGTTCTTTGTGACAGCTTAATGACAAGTCAAAACTGTACCACTGTAGTTGAGGTCAAGGAAAGTATTCATGACACAATTATAATGGTGTCATGACAGTCAATTGTTCAGGCCCTTCACTTTACAAACCTAGAAGATAAGTCAGGCCAAACACAGTTATATGTCAAGTTGTCATGACAATATCATGCCAAATACCTTGCATTTCTTTCTTGGCTATGTCAAGTTGTCATGACTATTGTAAACGGGTTACATTTTCTTGGCTAATGTCAAGTTGTCATGACAAAGACCCGTCAAATAATGTCATCCCAAACAATGTCAACTTGACATTCCAAAAACCGAATGACACATTATGTCAACAGTCATAAACATCAATAATGTGTCATTAATGTACATGACATGTGTCATGTCATTCTTATGACGGTTACATGTCACCCTTATGTAGACCCCTTCAAATAAAGTGTTGCCTTACATAGTAGTCTCTTCTCTTGATGTGCATTCGTTGGGCTGCTCTCTGAATGTCACATGACTGTGATTTCACTTCTGACTACTTAAAAGTGTCCCAACCACTATACCTACCGGTATATTTGCATTCTGCATACAGCTCTTTATCCATCTACACACCCATTCTTGGTTGAATAGCTCACAAACTCATCACTCATCACATGATAAACCATATAGAACACTTGGCATACCAAAACCAGCAGAATTTTACAGCCATGTTTTTTGAATGTTTGTAAAAATGGAGACATTTTTTTTGTCAGTGCCATTTGAAAATGTTCACTGTTTCCATTCATTTATTCATCACGGTATCTTAAAAGTTGGCATGTCTCTGAGGAAAGCCACCTCTACATAAAGACAAGTCGTACCTGTAATGACATTTCACAGATGCCTTGTTGATAGGTGCAAGCTGTTCTCATATCAACAAAAGATGCGGGACGTGTGGTGGTGGGTGGGGGGATGCTGCAGCGATGTCCTTGCTGGCCTGTTGTAATGTCAGAAGCGTTCCTCGTCCCGTCCGGTTGCATCTCCCAGCCTAATTACCCAGACTGCCTAGCTCTGACTTGACACAAAGACATCAGCCACATGTTTCCGCCTGCCGGTCTGGCATTGACGCTCCGTTAATTCCCTACACCTCCCCATGGACCACTCCTCTCTCTCTCAGCATATCCACTGTCATATGGCTCAAGCCAACCAGACAATGCACGGCAGATACAATACAATACAGGCTTTATTATTTTATCATGCAAATAGCTTTTGCTGAATGAGGGGAATTACTGTAACCTATTTGTTAGAGGATGTATGCCCAAGGAGTCTTTATCTGTTTGAGAATGGATTTTAACTGGGCTATTGTTGATGAACCCTCTAGAGGGTTTGTAAATATTATGCCACATTTGTTGGTTAATTATATGATCAGCTGTTTTTGGTGGCCATTTTTCTCAGCGAGAAAATCTCCTGGGTTTCATATTAAGGTCCTCGGGTTGACCCGGGAACGTGGCAATGGGATCCACTTACATGTGCTCTAACGTTTAGAACAACACACAAGTGCACCTGGACAATAAGCAGAGCAGAGGCCCTCTGTCTCCCCTGAGCATTCCGTCCCACGTGTCAACCACATGTCAGCCACATGTCCCACACAATTAGGGGGAGCGTTCACAGTCGCGACCACCTTCTGCTACACCTCACACACACACACACCCCGACCTCCATCAACTCCTCAGAGGTCTCCACACGGCCCAGGTCACCGCTTCAGTTTCCAAACCATGCATGACACTGCGTAAATACTCCACTCCCTCTCCTCCTGTATGCTTCCACAGACCTCTGTAAATAAAGAAAGAGTTGTTCTAATCAACACAGATCCATCAGTCTGTGCTAGGTGACACGAGAGGGAGCTGTGTGTGTGTGTGTGTTTGTGTGTGTGTGTGTGTGTGTGTGTGTGTGTGTGTGTGTGTGTGTGTGCAGGCAGGTGTTGGTACAGATGGGAATGTCTGCTCCGTAAACGTGTGCCACAGTGGAAAGTTTACATTGAAATGGTGGCTGAGCACGACCAAAACAGTTAGTCCACCGCACATTTCACATATGAGCTGTTTATTTCTCACTGCTACTGCCTGCACATGTATATTATGGATGTACAGACAAGACACACAGCCTCATATATTCACATAGCGTCAGGCATGTGAAATATAGTTTTGGATAACTGATACAGCATTTTTTTTTATTTTTGGTTCTTTTTGATTGAAGATAATACTTCAATCCTATAAACCACACTTGTATTCCCTGAGAGCAGTTTATTAGCTTTGCTGTTGCAGATATGACAACACAATGCCAAACTACCTGATGCCGTTTCCCTCGCCATGAATACGCTGTCCTCTCTTCACCCTTTTA
The DNA here is from genome assembly GCF_017589495.1 of Alosa alosa. Taxonomy (NCBI): domain Eukaryota; kingdom Metazoa; phylum Chordata; class Actinopteri; order Clupeiformes; family Clupeidae; genus Alosa; species Alosa alosa. The sequence continues at coordinate 25,702,736 of NC_063204.1, forward strand.
ATTACATTTTGTGGCATCAGTCACATCTGTTCACCTGAGATAGAAGCTGACTTTGAAACAGATTTGATCCTGATATGGCCCAGATCACATCCTCATCTGAGTCAGATTACTGCTATATTCATTCCAGGGTCACCCCAAGGGTCTGTCTGAGATTCACGCTCTCCACAGACTGGCGACACGACCACGTCGGCTCAGGCTGGAGATGGAAATCTCCCACAGATCCCCTGCCATCTCAGCCTTGACCTCCAATTCCCCTGGTGTCCGAGCGTCGGCGCCTCGCGGTCAGACTGCCCCTCTATCCCATCTCTTCCTGGTCCAGTAGCAGCCAGGTGCATCAGCAGCCATCCTCTGATTTAGAGCGTAATATGCATTTGGAACGAAACTGCAAAGTGCATAGCTTTTAAAAACGATTTCTCAGGTCAAAGTAACTAGACTCAAAATATCATTGCACTTCTTTGCTACTATGGAGAGGGTCCCTGCTAATAAAGCAAAGTGTTTTTACCTTTGTAGGTGTCAAGAAAAGATATAAAAAGTGCAGTTTGAACTGCCAGTACATTACCTTATTATTATTCTTATGGTTGCAATGAGAAAGTCCATGCAAATCGATTACAAAATGCAGTGCAAATAACTGTTAATGGACTTGCACAGACTTTCTTCTGCAAGATATGCTATTCCATTGTAAATGCTTATTCTGTTCTTATTCAAAACTACTCTGATTAACATTGTTTTGTCCCCAACAAAAATATACAATCCTTATGATACAAAAATAGACCCTAGATTGTTTAATACCTGATTTCTCCTTTAGGCAATATTGCTTTTCTTTGCCCTTTTAACTGTGTATATGCACGTCACCTTTTTAAAAATATATATTTTCATTACCTTTTCCAAGGGGGTTGTATTTCCAGTATGGTTTGTTTGCCTGCCTGTCTATTTGCAGTGTTACATAAAAATACCAGATTGGCTTTTAATGAAACTTTGTGGGAAGTCTCTCATGGGCCAAGGACGAACCAATTACATTTTGGAGTGGATATAACTCACTGGACAGCTCCATGAATATTCACTTGCACTAAGGTTGCACAGCATTTGGTCTTGGCAGAGGTCCGTGCTCTCTTGTGTTCTGTGCACAGAGAAGTGCACTCTGCTAGTTTTCTGTTCTTTAATCTGCTTATTTGTAAAGCACTTTGAATTACCATAAATATGTATTGATTGTACTGTATAAATCAACTTGCCTAGCCTCCCCTCCCTCCTTCACTCCCTCCCTTCCACAGTCTCGTTCTTTCGCTCTCCCTCCTCTCTCTCTCCCTCCTGGCTAGCTGGCCATCAACACCTCCTTCAGGACACAGATTTCAGTTTAGCATCCTTCATGTGTTTGGTTTCTATTAGATCTACTTGGATACACACTCACACACACACACACACACACACACACACACACACACACACACACACACACACACACACACCGGTAGGGCCGTGAGTCAACTCTCAAGGTCAAGGTTCATGGTCTAGTCAAGTACTGACTTTACTCTGCTTACAGTCATGCTGCAGTACTCCAGGAAGGTGGCCGACGATTTGGTTAAAGGGACCCTATGCGGTTTTGCCAATTACAGAACTACTATATTTTCCATAAAGCAAAATCGCGAGACTGCAAAACTTTCTGACTTTGAGACCGGTGGCTTGCCGGACCAAAGTTGCAAGTCTTGTTTTCCCGCTCACAGATGCTAGGGGGAAGCAAGACAGCCACCATTCAACCCAGAAAAAGTAATACAACCATTCAAATGAAACTGTTAAGTTAAGGTAAATTAAGCTAAAAAAAAAAAACTGCATTGTGCCCCTTTAAGAGAGAGCATGTCTTTATTTTTTAGATGAGCTGAATTGTTGGTTTGGTCCTGGAGTAGGGATGCACTCCCCAGTCAGTCAGTGAGTTTGAGACCCTGCCAGCTTGGTTGAAGCCGTTGATGTGTACCTTGGCTGACTGAATAAGCTTTGGTTGGAGGATGTTTACCACAACAGGGAGCCTTGGCTTCTCTTTCCTCCATGAAATAGCATGATTACAAGAAGTTGCATGGAGGACCGGGGACAGACTTCAGTTTTAGTTGTTCAACGGCCAGATGCTGTCCTTCATCAACCTGACACCTACTGACCACAACAGTACTCACTTAACTCTAGAGTCTGAGAGGCAATGGAGCCTATGAGAACAGCAACCTCAAGACACATTCTGAAATGTGTTGACTATGATGATAATTTTCTCAGGAGACTTACCTTGCTTACCTGTGGTGCTGGTGTCCAGTACAGGTGAGTCACCGCTAACCTGCATCCAACCCATCATTACCTGAAAAAAGCTACACCACTGGACTCAATCAGGGAAAAGCTGAATAAAGATGATTATTAATTCATTAGATTAGATTATGTATGCATTATCATTAGTAGCCTACTCATTTAATTAATTTGATTTATTCATGAAGAATTATATTCCTTCATTTTATTGTATGGTATGGATAAAAATGCTTAAGTGGTGGGGATGCCATCTACACTGCATATACTTCCTGCATCCAGCACTCAAGTCTTCTGATGTGATCTTTTCTGCCTGCCATATACCTCCATTGCTCTTCTAATAGGGAACATTTCTCTAGCACACAATGTTCAGCACAGTGTATCACACACCCCAGTGAAATGCTCTTGAAGGCTGTTCTGTAGGTGATGTTTTTTGCCCACTAAAGTTGATTTGTTAGTGATTTTGTTTTTGATGGTAAATAGGCTTGGTTGTTGATCAGCTGCTGTGTGAAATCCCCTACCTATAGCACTAGGAATTTAACACCTCTTCTGTGTTTGAAATCTCTCTCACTCTCTCTCTCTCTCTCTCTCTCTCTCTCACACACACACACACACACACACACACACACACATACGCACACCAAAATACAGAGGCCTCAGCTGCCTGGGTCCCCAGGAGAACCAGGAGTGCAACATACTGTAACGCTGTGCCCAGATCAGGAGAACACACACACACACACACACACACACATACTCTCTCTCTCTCTCTCTCTCACACACACACACACATACTCTCTCTCCCTCTCTCTCTCTCTCTCTCACATACACACACACACACACACACCACACACTCACTCACTGAGGTCTAAGAAAGTTGGACCTTTACTTAACTCAGACCCAAAATGTATCCTTATCATAAGCGGGAGCGGGGGACGGGGGGGGGGGGGCTCCGGGCCCACGACCGCAAAGGGGGCCCACTTTTGGCCAAATCTATCTTGATTAATTGTTATATTTACCGATGCTTATTTGTACTAAAATGTTAGGCCTACTAAAGATGCCACTGGTCCGTAGAGTGCGCTCACAATGGGAGTTCGTCTGTCATGCTGCAAATTAAATATCCCGCACTCTCCATCTCGCTACACTGTTGCGTTTTAAAAGCGAAACTGATGCCACAACCGGTCTGGGTTTGCCGAAGTAGCCTATGTTACAGGCTGCATTTATTACACTGTAGGTCTAGTCTACACTGTGCCTATTTAGAGGCAGGAGCATAGGCCTAAGCTTGCCGCGACAACAGCAGTCACTATCAGGCGCGCCAGCAGGAATGAATGTTAAGCGCATCTACCCCTCCGCGCGCAACAAAACATTGAAAGGCTTAATATTTGTCCGTTTCCCGGTTTCGTTCATGCATTGGCCACCTAAAAAGTAGCCTAGTACAAAATGCAATATACAACAATAACGCCTAATATTTCATTTGGACAACTTTATACGACCCTATAAGGGTAAAGTTACCTTTAGTTTTGTTCTAGTTTACTTTACGCTTTAAACAGCGTTCACGCTTTAACATCAGTAAACATTATAATGCTAACGTTTTGAAAAGCATTTGCCTACCTTGTTCATCTGAAATAACTCCTCTAGTTTTGCTGCCTCCATCCTTTGCTACCTCCACCCTTTCATTGTTTCCAAAAAACATTTTATATCCATGATAGCCTTGAAGTCTTGAGTTAGTGAATTAGCTTAACATTGTGTGTTGATAACAGGCAACCATAGTAAAAGAAAGCAAGTAGCCTAGCCCACAACTTCTGTAATTGCTGTTTGCCTTTGTTAGGCTATAATTCCCTCTCCTGCTCAAACAAAAGGTGCGTACATTAAAGTTGATTTTGACAACGTGTTTACAAATTTTAAAGAAATTTGTAAATAGCCTATTGTCGAGCAGTTAATGGGATACTGCACAGTTGTGAAGCAGTTGGGAAGTTATGGTGGGCTAACTTTGTGTGAACACACACGGAAAATTCTCTCTCGTTGAGTTGCCTGATGATACGCACAGCTGCCTGATGCACAGACTAAACGGTAGGCTAGGTCATCAGGACATAAACAAAATGCCTCAGCCTCTAATAAGCACAATATGAAATGGGCTAAATAAAACATGATGTTGGAATAAACACCGACAGTATAGGGGCCCACTAAAGATCGTCGCAACCCCTATAGTGAACCATTAGCTCCGCCCCTGATCCTTATCCTTATCCCTTACCAAAGAAAGGTATACTTAAAGTTCATTTTATGAAGTAAACTGAAGTGCAGTTGAAGGATCATTCCCAAGTTTACTTTAGATAGTACGTTTATTAATGTAAATGTACTTGTGGTACACTTGTACTGTACATGTATTATGTTTATACTTATTTAGACTAAATTTGCCCATTTTCAGTTTATAATACTAAACTCGTAAACACTGAGAACTATACTATAAGTAAACTAGTGAAGATACATACTTCTAGCACACTTTTTAGTTCATTATAGTATACGTTAAGTATTTTTTAGGTGTAAAAGTAGTATTTTTTTGGTGCACTACAAGTGAACTTATAGGAGTTTAGTAATAAACTGCATCTATATTGCTTATTTATATACTGCATTTATCTTACACACACACGCACACACCAATGGCGTAGGCTGCCATGCAAGGCACCAACCGGCACATTGGGAGCACTTTTGGGGTTAGGTGTATGTCAGGAGGAGCTGGACTCAAACCTGCAACCTTTCGGTTCTTGGACGCTTCCTCTATCTCCTTAGCCACTGCTGCCCTATTTCTCATGATCATGATAGTATGCCTCAGTTTACCCGAAGGGTAATATTAGGATCAGCTAAGTGAATAAAATGAAATGAAATGAGAATCTGTCATGCAGCCTCTCAAAGATCAGTCTCTGGCTACAAGTACAATTATATTAACTATATTTATGTTAGTACCAAGTATAGGCTAGATATACTTAAACCTTTATACTTATCAGTATAAGCCAAGTATAATTCAATTTAGTGTATCTCTGATCAGTACACAGTAAGCTACATGTATATGTTTTCTTAATTCAAAATAAGTAGACCAACAGTACACTTCCATAAACTTCTTTTTGCTAAAGAATAGCTGGTGTAGAACGATCCTGTCCCAGATAAAAGCCTTCTCCCTAAAAGTCTACTTTTATCTGGGAGAGGAGCATTCTACACCCACTATAATTACTCACTTCTTTCAGTCTGTTATTTCCCTGAAAGCATCTTATAGCTACACT
>NC_063204.1:25710781-25715781 GCF_017589495.1 Alosa alosa
TCATTATGATTGAAAAGGATATTTTGTCAGAACTGACAAATGCTGCTGAGGTTACAGTATAGTGCTACACAGATGCAAAAATGATTTTTTTTTCTCTGTTTCTCTTTCAGGGCTAAAATATTCATGCTGGAAAATGCCCCAGGGCAGAATGATTGAACCAGTCCTTCAGATTTTACCTCACTGCAAGCTCCATTTTGCCCCATGCTGTTGAATCTCCTGTGGCCACGAAGTTCTTCAGTGAGTCTTCCATTTCATTTACTTTATGCTTAAATACATATTTTTCATACAGACAAGTGCTTTCATACTATACTGTATGTCATGTTTGATATTTTCCTGTTTCTCATATATAAGAAGTAGAACCATCCAAGGACTATTCTGCTCCAGGCTGTGAATAGAGGTGTATAAAGAAGTACAAGAAAAAAATTTTTGTGGAAGAAACATTGTGTGCTGCTTTGGAATTCAATTACTTTTACCCCTGTATACATGTCTAGTATTTCCAAGTCATCTGCAGACTATACCACCAATATTTCAATCAAGACCAAGTTGGTCCTCCATGGTTTTTTGGTGTAGCAACACAACTTCAATGTGTGTCCATTTCAGTCATCTTCCCACATCTCTGTGATTTTGGTTGACCCCTTCATGTCCACTTCCTGACCCTGCCCTGTTTATATGCGGCCGTGCTGAGAGGATGAAAGACACCTGAGGCGATCCATCTTCATGTTCTGCTGTTGTTCAAGCTCTTGGAACAAACCCTGGCCAGACCCAACACAGTGTTGGAGGACTAACAGTACACAGTTCAAGCACTCTTCTGGAGGGCAAAGGGAGTGCACTGCACAGAGTGATTAATTAGAAGGAGGGGGATGTTTACAGTTCTCTGAGTTTGCATCCCACACATATCTGGGCTTTGTCTTTCTCTCTCTCTCTCTCTCTCTCTCTCTCATTTTCTGTCTCTCTTTCTCTCTCTCTCTCTCTCTCTCTCTCTGTGTTGTGTATATGTGTGTTTGTGTATGTGTGTGTGTATGATAACTAGAGAGAGAGAGAAAGAGAGAGAGGGTCTCAGTGGGGTTTGAAACCCAGTGCTTCCAGGGGACAAGAAACATATTGTCAACATTGTAAAACCTCCTTCTCCTCTCACACAGATTAAGTCATCTGGGTGAATGTGTGTGTGTGTGTGTGTGTGTGTGTGTGTGTGTGTGTGTGTGTGTGTGTGTGTGTGTGTGTGTGTGTGTGTGTGTGTGTGTGTGTGTGGAGGGGGGATGTTTTTAGAGTCAGCCCATGCCCTGTAACCTACACCAGCGGCGATGGGGGACAACCGCCTTGGCTTCCTAAACAAGCTTGTGCATTTCCTGTTGCTGTGTGTGTGTGTGTGTGTGTGTGTGTGTGTGTGTGTGTGTGTGTGTGTGTGTGTGGCCACTGCTATTCGTTTTCTGCTTCATTCAGAGAGATGATTGCCTGGCATCTCCGTGGGACGGCCTACCTGACACGCGGGACATAAATACTGCCGCCGCTGCCACTGCACCGTCCCGCACGGAGAGCGAGCCGCTGTCATCTCATCTCGCCACAGCCCAGTGCCCGCACACCACATGCTGATTACTGAGGGAGGACCCCACGGCTTCCTCGTTCGTCTTCGGAGACGTGACCTAATTCTTGGGAGCCGTCTTTAATAACGGCACAGCGCGGGATGTCTAAACAGAACAATAAATACGAGACCCGCGGCCGCTGATGCTCTAATCTGCTGCGGTCCCGGCCCAGTCGAAGCCAGAACAGGGTCAGCGCAGTCTCAGAGTGGTCTGCTATCTGACCATCTGTTTTACTGTGGATTCCTCGTAATGTATCACATGCATCAGACTGGAATCTATACATGCTGCACTGTATGATCTGTGTGTTGTGGCTCCGGTCTGATTACATAGACATACTGCAATACCTTTTAGGAATACAAATAGAACTGGAACTTTATAAATACAAGTAACTGTTATTTAGAGTAAAATTTGGTTTATTTGTTTTTGTAAGATATACAGTGTTACCCAAGCAGTTTACAGAAAAGCAGGATTTATATTCAGAGAGCTATGTTTGCCGATGTGTCTGATTGCAGTGAGATTTGAGTTCTCACTCAGTTCGCAAGCAGGACAGTTGTTTTGAGATGAGTGTAAAAACAGCATGGCGGTGTGTATAGGCACTGTGTACTGTCGATAGAACATCATCTGCTGAGTGAAACATGTGGTTGCAGGTTCTGTTCCCAGCGCCGGCCTGTGCCTCTCACCACACAGCCAGAGGAGTGAGATGACCCCTGCAGAGTGAGACCATTACTATATAAACAGCTCCATGTGTGCAGGCCCAAGGTCAAGAGGGATGTGTACTGCCAGTGGGTGGCAGTATGTGGATGGAAGTAGGGAGGAGTTTAGTGTCAGGTGCGTGGAAGTGAGAGGCCCAGGGAGTGAGATCTTTGTGAGCTAACATGGCCAGGATCCCTACAGAGACTCACCTGTTCACCTGTGTAAAAAAAACTGTGTAAAACAAGTATTCGGAGTGTACGGTCAAGTGACCTATACCTCTGTCGCCTGTGGCGTTGTTCATGAGAAAGTCCCTAGATGAATCGAAGAGAAGTGAGGGTAGTTACCACTTAACCCCTGAGCTGCCTCCCGCAATGTATGGCATCACAACAGGGAGACAATGGGTCGTAACACCGCCATAAACAAGTCTGCAGGGCATCAAAGCCACTGGTTCATGGATTTCAGAGTAAATGTCCTGGCTGACATGCTAGTATATGGGATTCTGCTACTGAGAACATGGAGGGAATCAGTAGAGCATGTTTTCTCCCTTCACCCTCACCCACACTCCCTTCTCCCATCCCATCTCATCCCACTCCACTCCAAGCCGACCCGGCCCCAGCCCAGGGTGAGAAATTGCTCCTGTCATCCGCTGAGACAGAGACACTCCGCCTCAACACACAGATCAATCTCAGATCACCTCAGGCTGCACAGACTAAGAACAGCTCACCGTGCGTGGACACAGGGCAATGGTGACCATGCTGGACAGCAAAGGGAGTGGTGCTGTCTGTGGCTGAAATGATGTGAGACACATATAGACCCTTTCAACAAGATAAACAAAAACAATGCTTGAACAATCTATTTTCTTCCGAATCTACTTCAGCTTTAGATAACATATGGAATGTTAAAACAGAAGCCTTGCAGGAACAACTATGATGCTGATAATGGAACTCTCTTGAAACGGTAACAGAACTATCACATACAATACATCTCATTTTAAACAGGAAGCACACAAAAAATAGAAATAATTAATCAAACAGAGACAAAACCAATTGTCTTACATCAGGATCTGTTACTTGGGATTACATTTTGTGCTTCTATTTCAGTATCTTGAGTCCTCTATACAGAGCCTGTCTATCCATTGCAGAGGCTGGACAGGGGTATGCATTGTGAGTGCATACTGTGAGACATTAATGTCAAGCTGTAGTGTCATAACAATGTCCAGAATGAAACAGAAACAGTCTTTACAATTAGGACCCCCTGCTTGGAATTTAAATGTGGATCTTTTCTCTTTCCATACCTCATACTGTCACCAAGCTGTGAGTCTTCTCATGCAGACTTAATGAACACAAATGTAAATTTATCTCTGGCAAGCCAGGAACTTTCTTTATTTTTTTTTAATACGCTGTGTTTTCAAACAGACTCTGAGCTCCATGCTCACAGGCCCTTTCTCTGGGGCCCTCGATGTCGTGGCGTGATTAATGATCGTGCTCACACCCAACATTAAACACTTTGAGGATTTCCAAAAGAAAATAGATTACCTTTAACAAGAGAAAGATGGCTTTGGAGAGGAGAGCAATGATCAAGCATCTGCTTGCAACGCTCCGTGATTGTAATTGCCAGGAAAAGTAATCACTGCCTATGGTCCAGCAAAACATTGTTGTTTTAATGCTCCTTCTGAATCACATGGGCAACCATGAAACCCCTCAGTAGTACTGTGTAATTTGTGAGATATTGGTGAAAAATATTTAATTGACAGTCCATTTATTACTCACAATAAATAGTCCTCATGATTCAACATTAAAGTATGAGTCATATAGATAATATACTGCCAGCAGGGCTATTTATAATCTGATTGGCTTGTTTCATTTGACTGCACAAAACATATCTTCAAGGAAGGATTTTAACAGGCAAGCATAAGGATCATTTGTGACATTTTTACTTTTTACCGCAGTGACACCAGAGTATGAACAGAGTACCTTTTCAATAATGACACAATTGATAAAAAAAAAAACCCTGTAAACTGTAGCCTCTCAGTGTACTCAATACATATTGTGGCATTCTAATAACTGTATAAAATGTGACTGCTGTCAATGGCAACAGATTTTGTGCTTTTGATTGATGTCTTTCATATCATTCCGCAAGTAGTCCGCAAGTCGCAAGTAATATGTTGCTACGCAACACCTGAAACTTTCAAACTCTATAGGTACCTTCTGAGCCTACGTCATTACGTTCACTGGAGGCAAAACAAACCATCACCTCAGCTGGGAAGCTAACCGAACAGTCATATTCGGGAGGCTAAAGGTTATCATGGTCTCATCTTGCTGTGCTGTCGGGTGCCAGAACCGAAAAAGTCATCGGTTAAATTTGAAATAAGTAGGCTACAGTTTCCAGTGAGAACGTAGTTGTTCGTTTGACTCCCGATAACCCAAGCCTTGTATCGGAACGTCACATATTAGCCTACCAGTCGTACTGTATTTCCAACCTCTTTACATGTAGGCTATGTTACGTATTCATTTCTATACAAACCAAGACTGCTGATTCCTAAAGAAACGCAAGCGCCCACACCATAAGTGTATCTAAATTAGCTATGTAGCCTACCAAAAATTAAATTTTACCGTGACTCGAAGAGCTAAACCAAAGATCCTTGATTACTAGCTCCTAGGCTACTACTGTGTAAGGCCCAGCACTAAACTCTGAGCGTGGTAAACAAAATTAGATATTTCAGGCAGT
>NC_063204.1:25720781-25741219 GCF_017589495.1 Alosa alosa
AGTGCTCTCATACTAATAATCATGCAATTTCAAGTCTTTTCAAGGCTTTTCCTCCACCTATGTTTAAAATGAGTTATAAAAACTTAATGACCAAAGAGCACATTTCTCTTGGTATTGCACAGAAAATAATCACTTTAAAATTGAGCCTGGAACTATTGCCTCACTTTGAAGACACTACACTGCAAATTGTAAGGCATAAATATGTAAAAGATCGGCCAGAGTGACCAGTTATGTGTATAGAAAAAAAAATCTATAGGAGCAGATTCTGCTTGTTGAAATAGTGAAAGATCTTTCGGGACATCTTCATCCTTTGAATAGTGAGAGAACATTACTGTGAAGAATTGACTCAATTATCCACTATACTTAGATCTTCTTCCTTTTCTTGTCTTTTTTTCTTTCTTCCTTTATTTTTGTTGGAACAATTTGTCCTTATTTTAGTCACTCTGTCATCCGAAGCCTGGATGCCAGGGGAGTGAAAGTGTCTGAATCCTCTTTTTTCTCTCTTTCTGTTTTGCTCTTTTTCTTATCTTTTTTTCTCCTCCTGCGTCAGGGAAAGGGAAATGCATCTCGTGGCAGAATGAAATGCCACCCAAATGAGAACAGATTGTCAGGCCAGCCATGCAACACCTTGGGCCCCCATTACTGGGCACACCGGCTGCACAGGGAAGACGGATGGGCCGATTCATTTCCGCCATGCTGTAAAGCCTCACTGCTTAGCTGAGAATCTCTCTCTCTCTCTCTCTCTCTCTCTCTCCATCACACACACACACACACACATACACACACACACACATACTAGTACACATACCAAGCTTTAACATCATTGGAAGCAGAGAGTGATTCATACATGCCACTATACTGTCATTTTCAGAATTAATCAAGAAACACATCTGGTTAAGACATGCATGAAAATGACACGTTTTCCCTGGTGTGGCAGAGAAAATAGATGGCCTGCACCTTAGAGTGTGAGACCCTGAGACACATCATGTTACCATTTCTCAGTAACACTTCTGATTTTCTAATCTAAATATTTAACAAAAATAAATTGTACAGGCAAAAGTGCAACCTATATAAAATCCATTCCGTAATGAACTTCTCACACTCCCAGTAGGAATGGATCATCTGTGATTACATTGATTGAGTCAAGGCCCCACGTCAGATTAATCTGGGTAAGCTACAGTCTTATATAAACTGTGAGTTTCTCTCTTTGTGCATCATGCCAATGAAACCCAGAGTGTTTACATTGCCTCCCAACCAATAGGTTTGAAACATAAGAGGCAGGTCTGCAGTCAGTCAAGGTGACATTCACAGCTACGTAAAGAACCTTTAGTCTAGCACAGAAGTTGGCACTGACATTTAAACACAAATACAAATCTGAACCAGGGAGAAGTAATGTGATTGATTGAAAGCGTAGGACACATAGCAGACCCCATTTCCAACAACAAGACCATTTTAATTATCATCACCTTCAGTCTCAAAAGGGAACAACCAGGGTCTCAGATGTGAAACCTACGGTTCAGTCAGGGCTTCTGGAGGAGATGCAGATGTATTTGTAGTGTTGAGTTTTGGCCCCGTTCACCTTTCCAGTGCTTTTGCACAAAGTGATATTGTAAACTGACATAGTGCAACGTCAGCAAAATGAGGGGGAGCTCAGTATAGACAAGAATATGCCTGATTGAATTTCATTGAGCTTTTTGAAATGTGTTATTCCTCTAATTGAGGCACCGGCTTTGGCAGGGTGTGCTTTTTTAGGTGAATGGGGGTATACATTTCAAAGGGATCTCAGAGTGCTTTTGGCGTTTCTCTGCTGTTTTTTCACTAAATGATTTGCAATATCTAGGCCTCGTTTGTGGTTCTTGTAGGCTGACTTCCTCCACATAACATTAATGCAAGGTGCTGCTGACTGAAATGTTGAGGCTAATCAAAAGAAAGTAATTTTTTTCTGTCAAATAACAAACCTGTATGAGACAAAAAGCAGACATCAAAATAACATCAGTTTTACATGTGAATATGTCAGGAGCATGAAGAAAGTTAAAAAATACAGTTAGTGCATCACTGTATTGTATACAAATAAATACTTGTACACAACACATACAGTGCACTTATAGTAGAGGTAATCTTGAAGAGTTATTGCATTTAGGTGCAGCTCCAATAAAGTCATTATCCATAGCGCGTTATCAGCAATTTCAGTCTTTTGGACAGGTTTTTTTTTTAAGCACACTGTATTAGAGACCCATTACTCCTTAACGGCCATAAACTTTAATTTTATGGGGCATGACTTAAGTAGGTCTGACCCTAGTTTCCTGTCGATTGTGGCCATCAATAACAGAGTTGGTCTGCAGAGAGCCTCAGCTATGGTGGATTTATTGTCCATGGTGAGAGGTCAGGCCGCTAAGTGAGGATAAACAGGCGGGAGAATGGGGGTGGAATGGAGAGTTGCAGTTGATTTAGGACGAACGTCTGGTATCTTGTCCCTGAGATCTCATCCGTGTTCTCCGAAAGAGAGACATGTCACTAATTCTGAGTTTATTAATGCCTATAAAAACCTATCCAAGAGGAAGATGTGGCACAAGAGACAGTTTCCCAACTGCATGCAGGTCCGAATGCCAACTGTCCCAACCCCATCTCCTTCTCCAACTCGCTCTCCATCATTCTTCACTGTCCAAATAAAAAAAAAAGCAAAAACCCCCAGAAAATGTTCATAAAAAGCACCTATCCAGTTTGGTGTGACTCACCTTGTTTGCCCCAGACAGAATTACCTGCACGAAGAGAGGTGCTCTCACATTGCATTAGGGGATCAAAAACACTAACCTTGGCCATTAGGGGAAAGTGAGCAAGCTGGATGAACACCCACGAGCACCCTACACTCAGGCCTCTGTTCCTTCCTCACCTCCATTACATCAGCACCCAGAGGGAGACATCATTTGGATATGTAACCAAGATTGAATGAGCTGTGTGCACCTCAAGCCCAATGGCATACATGCTGTGAGGCACTCACTGCTCGAGGCAAGTACTGTATGAAACTAAGACATAATGATTCAGAACTGTGAGGCTAGTCTAAAATCAATCAGACTGTCTCTGTAGTTTCATGTCTGCTTCCGCTATGCTATAAGTTATCATCAGCAGGCATCCGATTTGTGATTTCTTTGCGGAGTAAAGTTATATACTGTAACTAACAAGGAAGACAAGAATGGTACAACTAAATGGTTTCAAATGGAATGCTTAATTGTGTGTGTGTGTGTGTGTGTGTGTGTGTGTGTGTGTGTGTGTGTGTGTGTGTGTGTGTGTGTGTGTGAGTGTGTGTGTGTGTAGAAAGAAAGAAAGAAAGAAAGAGAGAAAGAGATTATAAACCTCCCATGGTAACGCAATTGTTTCTCCACTGGTTTCATCCCCTGGGGCTTCCATACTATAGATGTGTTTTAATCACAATCGCATTAAGAAGAGCTGAAAACAAACATGATTTGATTTAGTGTGATCGCATGCCGTTCAATTACATCTCCCCGCACTCTCTAGTTCACACAGGGTCACCCTGACTTTGTAGTTGTCGCCAATCTGACACACAGCTCTTTGAATGCCGACCCTTCCAAAAGGCGACGTCATACCACCATCTGCACAGTTCTCTCTGATTCTCACGTTAGTGAAGACTGTACTAAGTTGAGCCAGGTTGCATCATCCTTGCGCCTGTTGCATGCTCTATATGTGTTTGTCATCAAAGAGTCTACAGTCACAGAATCGAACTCCCTAGTGAGGTCTACACCACCCCCCATTCAACCCCCAACCACCAGCGTGTGTCTGTGGCGCTGGAGAAGTTTCCCCTGCCATCCAATCAATTTTACAGAGGCCCTGGAGATGCTTTAAAAATGAAGCATCTATTTTTCACTAGCAGTTGTTTGTGGTGTTTGCAGACACTCGGTGGTGAGTGACAGGAAGACACTGGTGTGTGTGTGTGTGTGTGTGTGTGTGTGTGTGTGTATGTGTGAGAGAGAGAGAGAGAGAGAGAGAGAGAGTGCATTTGAGTGTGTGAGTGAATGTGTGTGTTTCAGAGGACTGAAAGGACTCAGTATCAACTTGGAGTGCCAGTAACAATATATATACAAACAATATACAAAGCATCACACATCAAACACATACACACACACACACACACCCCTACGTCCACATAACAGATACGTGAACTTACTCACACAAGCACAACTCAACTATCAACACAAATGCAATGCATGCACAATTCCCATTGTGAAAATCATAAACCCTATTATGTGAGACTCATATGATACTTTGCTTTGTGTTAACTAAACAAAGCATGGATCTCCATTGATTCTCCTACCCACCTGGAACAGGCGAGGAATGAGCACAAGTTTGAAGCGAAGCAAGTTTGAATTCTCCTACCTCAGCAGCCTAATCAGGGGAGTCGTCCTTCCAATTAGACCCAGAGCGTAATTAATTACTCAGTCCAATCACTCCGGACGCACGGCTAATTTAACTCACTGTCTCTCCCCTTCCTCTAGCCTTCGCCAGGCCCTTTTTGCCACAAGGGTGAGAGGTAAGGAGACTGCTTCTGTGTGTATGTGTGTGTGTGTGTGAGAGAGAGAGAGAGAGAGAGAGAGAGAAAGTTGTTGGAATGTATGTGTGCATGCGGGAATATGTGTGAGAGTGTGTGTGTGTGCATGTGTGTATTTATGAATGTGAGTGGCTATGTGGGGTGTGTGTGCATGTCCATATTGGTGTGTGTGTGTGTGTGTGTGAGAGAGAGAGAGAGAGAGAGAGAGAGAGAGAGAGAGAGAGAGAGAGAGAGAGAGAGAGAAAGTTGTTGGAGTGTATGTGTGCATGCAGGAATGTGTGTGAGAGTGTGTGTGTGTGCATGTGTGTGTGTGTGTGTGTGAGAGAGAGAGAGTGTGTGTTTGTGCATGTGTGTATCTATGAATGTGAGTGGCGGTGTGTGTGGGGCATGCGTGCATATCCATATTGGTGTGTGTGTGTGTGTGTGTGTGTGTGTGTGTGTGTGAGTGAGTGTGTGTGTGTGCATGTGTGTATCTATGAATGTGAGTGGCGGTGTGTGTGGGGTGTGTGTGCATGTCCATATTGGTGTGTGTGTGTATGTCCATATTGGTGTGTGTGTGTGTGTGTGTGTGTGTGTGTGTGTGTGCGCGCGCAGTGGGGGTCTCTTCATTGGTACACAATATAGGAAGAAGAAATGTTTCCTTTAATTGCTCATTTAACATCCACACCCTTGTCTTCTATCCTTGCATTGATTGTAAGTCAGGACGTACAGCACATGTCATCTGTCGTGACTTTTATTGACATATATCCTTTAGTTTATATATCTTTTATGTAGTATCTTTATTCTGTGTAATATCACTGTTTTGTGAAACTGAAGTCTGTAGTATGTTCAGTGTGGGAAAGGAAGACTGGTTTAAGGGAAAGAGCAGATCTGGCTGACAGGGTCATCAATAAGGTTTGGCGCCAGGAAATGTGATCAAAACCTAAAGAATGTAGGAATAACAGGATGAGAGGGCAAAGGTGAAGTACCATTACTTGGTCAGTTATCTGTAAACAAAGAGTGTCTTGTCTGGGATGACTTGAAGGGGTATAAAGGCTGGACAACAGCCAGAGGATGTTAGCTTACTGAGCTCACTTTGCTCACTGCTCACTTTCTTACTTTGCTTAGCTTAGCTTGCTTCACTAACTAATGCTCCGGAGTGCATTAAAGCCATCATCTGCAGTATACATCCACAGTGTGCGGACTTCTTTTGATGTTGTATTATTTAATGTGGATTTGACACCACATAATTGGCCAGCCAGCCAGGAGTTGGAAAGGACAATATTTAGGCATCATCTCAGAGTCCAGGGTTTGGTCAGGGGAGAGGCTGATGCGCAACTTAAACTAAGGTGAGCAACTTTTGCTTAATAGCAGCTAGACTCCTCTGATCAGGCTGTACACTGAGTTATGAACACTTGTCTAAAACGTCCTCCAGTCAAAGAATCTTGCTAAAACAAAGACCAAGGGATTAATACTGCAGATTATGGTAAGCATTTGTGTGTATACTAATGGAAATGATTTTGCATGTGGAAAATCAAAAGAAATCAAGAGTTCTGCATGTGGAGAACTAGGCAAATTCCTGCATGTGAAGGAATACTATAGCCATATCAAAGAAGTTTTGCATGAGGAAAACTTAAAGTTCTGCATGAGGAGAACTAACTCAATTCCTGCATGAGAAGGAATGAGAGAGATAAAAGTAACAGTTTTGCATGTGAAAAACTGAAAGGTCTGCATGTGAAGACCTCAGGTCTGCATGTGAAGACCTCATTTCCTGCATGTGGAGGAAATAATACTAACAAGTTGAGTACAGCTGATATCAGGTCTGAATAAGTTGAAGTTGAAACACTCCAAGAGCGAGTGGATGGCCAGGTGCCCGGAATAATGTTTAATAATGTTGTGTAAAAGTTGTGGATGTAAAGCTAAAAGAGAATACAAAGAAGTGTTACTTGATTTTTAGTATATGTGGCTGGTAGAATTAGAAGTCCATGGCAGAGCATTGGTAAAAGACGTCATATATTTGCATAACGTGTGATTAAGGAGAAGAGGCTGTGTGTGTGTGTGTGTGATACCAGGCAGAGGAGCTGCTGGTTGAAATAGGAAAAGGTGGGGGCTTGTGTAAACAGAGCAAAGGTCTGCTGGGGACAAAGGATGTAGGTCTGAGATGGTTAAGGCATGTTGAACTGGGAAATATTGGAAAATATTTCACTTTGAAAGATTTTTGGGGAATGTTTAATACTGCAAAGTGTTGGGTTGAATGTTTTGGTCTTCCATGATCAAAATATTAGAAATGGTTGATAATGAGAATGTGGTAGTGGGAAAATGGTTTTGAAAGGTTGGTAACGCCAGAACAGAATGGTTCTGAATTACAGTGGGCAGTTGTCCGCAGAAGTGGAGTGCTACTTGCTGAGAATATAATATTGCCATAATAGATGGGCAAGGCAAAAGAGGAATAGCTTCATTGCTTGACACTGGGGCTGTCATAGTCGCTTTGACCTTTTAAAAATTGAATTGGCAATAATGAGAGATACAGAAACAGTTCTGCTAGTTTTTGATTTTCTTTAAAATACTCTACAGTTCTATGTTAAAAGATTTTCATGATACTCTATAAAAGGCAATGATATTAGTGTTTACATACTTTAGTCATATAGCTTATGTACATAAATAATTCACTATGGTAGTAGTCCCATAATGTATAGTGTATTGGTTGGTTAATAGTCTCTTTAGGTTTCTGTTATGCTTAAAAGGTCATTTAAAGTTAGCCTTGTTTATAATAAGATTATTATTACAAGTTAGAGAGAGTTAGTGGGAAAAATCACATCTGTGCTATGCTGTGGATGAGTAGACCAACTGACAGATGCATAAGTAGGCCCGTCATGGTTAAATATAGAGTTTTAAGATCCAGGATTTGGGATGAACGTTGATGGCGGTTCCAGGTGTTGGATAAGTGTTGTTGTGTCCAGTGTTGACTAAGATATATTATGTATTAGTAGTAGTAGTAGTAGTAGTAAGGTGGCAATTGATAGGTTATATTAGTGGTAGCCTACTAATGATATACAATATATTAGCTTATCAGTAGGTGGTAGGTTCA
This sequence comes from Alosa alosa, assembly GCF_017589495.1. Classification (NCBI taxonomy): domain Eukaryota; kingdom Metazoa; phylum Chordata; class Actinopteri; order Clupeiformes; family Clupeidae; genus Alosa; species Alosa alosa. The sequence goes on from NC_063204.1 coordinate 25,728,410, forward strand.
ACTGTTAAATTAGCATTGTTAAGGATATGATAATTATGATAGTAGTATTAATAATAGGTCTAAATTAAATAGCTTAGCTATTAGCATGACTAGGCTAGGTTTGCATAGTATTATTAGGCTCAGATAGCTGTTGGCATTATTAGGCTAAAGCTGGGTCAGCAACTGGCATTACTACACTGGATAGCAGTATTGAAGTTAATTTGGTTCATGGTAACATTGTTGAAGCTTAGGTATGCTTTAGAAAGATTTTGTGATGGATTATAGTTCATGGAGGACCACAGTGTTATTGGGAAAACTAATTGAATTTAAGACTCCTTTGGATAATGTTCTAGACATATACAGGAACTCCATAAGGTTTATCAATAACTCACATTGCAGTTATATGTCTGGTGTATTGTGGTATGTGTGTCATGAGTATGTGTGTTATGAGTGAACACCTTGTGGTGTTATGGGTGTTAATAGACAATAAGATCAGGTATTGTTTCCATGTACATTTACAGTTAAAGGTACAGGTGACTGTTTAGCTCTGAAGAGGTGGTTTGGGCAAGGTCATTTGGTTTTAGAGCTGTCCTGCTATGTGGAAAAGGTTTATGGCTATAGGCTATGGTTATAGCCTTCCCACATAGTCCTGTTTTTGTTAAGAGTTGGAAAAGGGGTTTTGTTTTGTCCACATCACTGGTTGCATAAACCAAGATCAACTGACATATGATAATAATCAAAAAATGGTTAATATTTGAAATAACGGCGACACTGAAAAAGACTGACTCTGACTGACTTAAAACGTTTTGGATTACTACTTTATATTTAATAATCTAGATGATGGGGATATTGATGGTTTCAGAAGACCTCTGGGGATATTTAGTTTCTACCTGTCAAATGGTTTGAAGAATCATATGGTATAAGGCAGCAATTGTTGTTAGCACTGGGGGGTTATTTGATGGAAAGTGGTGCTAAGCTGCTTGGCCCTAGAGTATCATTTGTTATTTGCATAGCTATATTATAATTTAGATAATACTGTTATAATTAAGTGGTTATAGGGTTATATGGGGTGTTAGTTAATTTGCTGTTGGGGTTTTATGGGAGCTAAGTACAGAGGGAACTGAGTAGTGACTCCCTTAGCAAAATTAGTTTGTGAAATGTACTGTGGGTCTATTTATTTCTAACTAAGAATATGCATAGTTTAAACATTTTGTGTAAAAATCATAGAAATGGGAAATTGATTTATACTTGGTATACATAAGGGTTTTAAGTATATCTAGCCTACACTTATACTTAGATTTATACTTAGAGACTGTATATGTAGTATAGTATATTTCTACTGAAGGAAAGGTTTAAGGATACTTATTTAACTATAGCTAGAGGTTGGGATAGATAGATGGATGCTTTATTTATCCCAAAGGGGAAATTCAAGAATGAATGTTGAATGTTGAGAGGAGGTATGATAAGGTATGATACAGTTAATTTCATAAAATGCATTTAGTAGATTTTAATATTACCCTTTTGATAAAGTTACAGTGCTAAAGGATATTAAAATACATGGAGACAATTAACTGGAAGTATGTTTTGGTGGTGAGGAATGGCATAATATATTAGACCATTCACTTTGGAATGCAGCATATGGACAGTAAGAGCTTCAAAGTTATAGAATTATAGAAGATAATTACTCTAGTAATGTTTAGAGAAACTGGGTAAGCTGACTAATGGTTAAGGGAATGCCATGGTCAACCAAGTAAGTATGGAAATTTGATAGTCACCTATAAGGTAATAAGTAGTGTTACAGAAACCCCAGGCTAAAGTAAAATGACTTAGTGTAAAGTGTAATTCCCCATTCTGATAGTTAAAGAGACCAAAAAGGATCAGTTGGTAAACAGTACAATGAAAAAGTGTTGCAGAAAAGTGGTTGAGAGAATGAGGAAATATACAGATTTATGGCCTATACAAGAATTAATGGATTTAGCACTGTTACAAAGATCAGGGATTACATGAAAATTGACACAATAGTAGAGCTATAAGAAGAATAGGTCAGTCATAGTGGAAATAGTAGGAGAAAGAGGTATTTAAAATGCTCAAAAACATCTTGACATCTTGATAGATTAATACAATAGGAGATAAGAGGCAGAAGTAAGGAGATGACTTGGGAGTGAGTGACCATGACTGTAGGAATAATAATAGATGCAGATGTTATAGGAAGATATAAGGGATAAAATGTACAGTTAATGGTAAATTACAAAAGGGCAAGATAAAGTAGATGATAGATAGAGAGTAATCTAGTAAATACTACAAGCTGACTGCAGCATGATTTCCTCATTCCCTCCAGCTAAACAGTAAATGTAATGCTGCCTCTTATATCTAAGGGGGGAAAGGCTCATTACCAGCCGTGTGAGGACATGCTGATGTGCAGGGGTTAATCCAAGTACTCCCTGTCCTGACTGAGTTCTGAGCAAGTTCAGCACAACAGTGCTGAGCATGGACAAACTGAAAAGAGATAAGGACTCTGAGGCCTTTGTTAAGGCAACAGTGGCAAGCTGGAGAGCAAAGAGGGAACTTGGAAGTGCAATGGAAGCGCTTGCAGCATCAAAAAGACAATACAGGCACCTTTGGTGACCTAAGGCTTCAGGTCTGGGGAAACCAGTAGCAGCACCATCCTCAACACTATGGCAGTAGGAGCAACCATCACAGGTGTTCCCAAACCTGTCAGTTTACTGGCCTATGGATACCTATTATAGTGGGCACAGTCAAGCCCATGGCAGCCACAATCTCCACGTCAGTGGGGGTGGAGACTAAGACAAGATGGGAATAACTAAGGCAGAGTGAGAGGAAATTACAGAGGAGGCATCATGTGAGAATGGACATCTAAAGCAAGACAATCATCAGTTTGTTTTGACTGTCAAAGAAGTGGACAAAAGAAACAGGACAGGGAGAGGGAGGAGACACCTAGGCACTGAAGGATGAGCCCAACGAGCATGCCTTCCTCTTCCCTTGTGAAATAGCATAGTTTTAAGGAGGCCTAGAGAATTCTACAAGAGAAGGTGTATACCAATACTATCAAAGGGAGTTTGATGAGGAAACCATGATGAGGGACTATCTTATGGGTGAGCCCACCTGATACCCAGCGATGCCCTGACTAGGTACAGAGAAGGTAGTTAAGACATCTCAGGGTAAGTAGGTAAATACTTTGTTAAGCAAATTTAAAGTATGATTACTCTTATTCTTACCTTTATTATATTTTTATTGTTATTTTGAATAGAAGTGACTACTATTTAATTAATTATAAATGCAAATGTTTTGATCAAATTAAGTGACAAAGTGATAACACTGCTATTTTTAATGTCAAGTGACACTCCATTAATTTTTCAGGATAGGTGGTGGTGTAAGTAGGTAAGACTAACTTGACTATGTCCTAGGGACTGTTACATATTAAAATATTACCTCTAGATCATGGGAGTTCCCTAGTGGTCACTCACACTCAACAAGTCTAAGGAATAGAATGATTTAGCTTTAATGGGAAAAATAAAGTTAGTAGAAATATTGAAATGATGTAATATCTGCTTTACATGTAACTAATGTGAAGCCAAAAGATCTTATGTACTATACTATGACATTTGATAAAAGCAATAGATAAAATAAAGAAAGCAGAGAAATAGGATTGATAGAATAAGAAAATAGAACTAGGATTTACTATTAGTTTAGATAGCCTAGATAAAGTAGTATAGGGTTAGAATAATTAGGAATAGAGGTAAGCTTAGTTTTTGAAGAATAAAACATTATAAAAGTCTATGACATGCAGAGAAAATTGGAGTAAGGTATGTTGAAGAATGATGAGATTACTGTATGTCCTAAAACATCTAATTAATATAGCTTACATAATAACCAGTCTTAAAGTAGTATCCCAAATTGACAATAAGTAAAATAACAATGCTTATAGGGAAATTTGTTTAATCTCTATGCAAAAAGAGAATAGATGGAATTAGGATTATTATAAGTCATTGTCAGAAGATTAAAATGTTTTATTATTTCAGAAATAGAAAAGCTGGTGGAAAGATGTTGGTCTTCATGGAAGGAATGGAGGTCCACCAACTCTATTCTGTTAATCACAGTAACAAAGGGGGGCGAACCCCTGGTAGAATGTTAAATTGTATGATTTGTTACATTTGTTACCTTGGGTTACAGATTTTTATAATTTTTCACTGTCATTATTTGATTAATGTTTTAGTTGAACGTCCCTTTGGAAAAAAAAGAGTCTGCTGAATACCATTACTGTAACTTTAATGGTTAGTGGCATTTATATTATACTAACCAGATACTTTCCCAACAGATACAGTACTTGATATGGTGCTTTCCTTTGCGCATAGTTGGGATCTATGCGCAAAGGGGGAGTAGGAAAGAGGAATATTTTTATTGAAGGATTTTCAAAGTTACAGGAAGTTATTGATGATAGTCTAACAGATGTCATGTGTATAGTCATAATATCAGGAAAGTGATAGTGTTGTCTAAACCATTAGGTCCCAGAAGGATCATAAAAACACTTAGTTATTGATTACATTGATATGATAAAAATAAGAAACTTTGGTAGTGGTTTGTAGGGGTTTTCAGATGATAAGGGCAAATTACATGTTAAAAGGGAGAATTGCTAAAATATATGCCTCAACAGATTTAAACTGGTTTGATGCCTTACGCATTGCTTCGATGCAAATAAGGTTACAATAAAACCAGAGTAATCACTTTTTGCATTAAAGATAAAAGCTGAAAGGTTCACCAGAGGCCCACCTTTGGATCAGCTCCAAGGATAAATGAGAAATTATATGGAATAATTGTCATTAATTCACAAAACAATCTATAAGCAGGAAAAGGACTTTCAGATGGCCTACAGGAAAAGAGTCAACAACCTACAGTATACTGCCTGGGGACAGAAATGATCCTGGCAGTGGTGGGTATAGTGTTTTTGGCATGTATGCTCCTGTTCCCCTGTTGAGGGTAGACTTTCAGGCAAGGAATCCAGTGAGGAAGGGGGGACATTGTCCGAGCAACATCTGCCTGATAACAATCAGGGAATGGACAGAAAACGGCAGAGATCCCAGTCCATACCACCAAATCACCAGGAAATGAGCCATTCAACTGTTTTTTCACAAGTGAGGCTGACAAAGAAGACTCAGGTAACACAGAAATGATTGACTGACAAAATCTTATCAACCACCAGGAATCTGGAATATTGGTGAATCTTCCAATATGAACACAGTCTGTTATGTGCTTGGAGCACTAAGAGAACAGGTGGCTGCAACCTGGGTAGCTATGCACAACTGGATGATGTTGGATCAGATATTAGCCAAAGGAAGTGGAGTGTGTGTCAACATAGGAGTATATTGCAGTACTTTTATTCCCATAACATAGCTATGGCAAAACTAATAATGATAGAAAGATAGTTTAAGGGGGCATTAGGAGGATTAGAAATATGGCTAGCACAAATAGGAATAGTTGTAGGAATAGGTTTGCTTGTATTTGTGCTTGTTTTCTCTTTGTTTCTTCCTTGTTTGAGATCCATAGTGCTTAAAACAGTGGCTGGGAGAAATGGATCACTGCTGTTGATGAATGAAGCAAATGGCAACCCTTGTGGAAGGAGATACTAGTGCCAGGACAGATGACAAGGAAATGGAAACATGACAGTGATGCCAGTGATGCCAGAACTGATGCTTCTCATAGAGGATTGGAGAAAGGAGGAAAATTAGGATACAGTACGCTGGTTGGAAGCAAAACCAGCTCTTTCATTGATGAAGTGGGATTGGGTGTGGACTCCACTCCGTCCAACAGCCAAGCCACTAATGTTCTCAGAGCATATGAGATGGAGTGCAGAACTAAGAAAATGGCTTTTGTTTTTGGGAATTGCAATATTCGTAACATACCTCACACTTGAAGCGCAGCATCCAACATTTATTAATACATTTGCGTTTGCATTTACATTCTGCCATCTCCGAGGAACAAGCAATGGACTAAAAACTGTGTGTAATGAGAATGAATTATTAATAGTTTGGTGTTACTTTGTTTTCAGAGAAGAGGGTCATTATAGCATGTAACCTATCTTCATGTAGAAGCTTAGAATATTATAGGACTAGCTCTATCTGAAAACACCCATCAGGAATTCTGATGTGATCTGCTTGCTCATTTGATGAATGTTTGGGGATGGAAAAGCATATGTGTAGTTGAAGGAAAGTTTCTCCTCTCGCTTGTTGTAAACAAGTGTTGCTGTACAAACAGGACAGTAGAAGAGTTTCCCTTATGAAGGTTTTTTCCTCTAAAAACAAGAAAAAAAGAGGTTTTCCTTTAAGGGTTTTCGCTTCCACCGAGAGGATTTGAAACTTGCCATTCTATTTGAAAATAACACTACACTATTGGATTTGATTTAAGTGAGGGTTGGTTCAAGGGTGTAATAACAGTACTAATATAAGTGTTTTATGTTTATCAGTGGTATTGGGGACAATTGCTTAATGTCATAGTTGCTGCTGAGTTAACTGGTTTGCTTAGTTGACTGTTTGTAGTGTGAATCAGCTTAGCAGCAGTATTTTCTTGATAGTAGGGGATGTGTTAAAATAGTGATAAATGTTTGATATTGCTGCATAAGTGAGCACTTCCTGCTCAAAGGGGAATGTCAAGGACTTTTATTGACATATATCCTTTAGTTTATATATCTTTTATGTAGTATCTTTATTCTGTGTAATATCACTGTTTTGTGAAACTGAAGTCTGTAGTATGTTCAGTGTGGGAAAGGAAGACTGGTTTAAGGGAAAGAGCAGATCTGGCTGACAGGGTCATCAATAAGGTTTGGCGCCAGGAAATGTGATCAAAACCTAAAGAATGTAGGAATAACAGGATGAGAGGGCAAAGGTGAAGTACCATTACTTGGTCAGTTATCTGTAAACAAAGAGTGTCTTGTCTGGGATGACTTGAAGGGGTATAAAGGCTGGACAACAGCCAGAGGATGTTAGCTTACTGAGCTCACTTTGCTCACTGCTCACTTTCTTACTTTGCTTAGCTTAGCTTGCTTCACTAACTAATGCTCCGGAGTGCATTAAAGCCATCATCTGCAGTATACATCCACAGTGTGCGGACTTCTTTTGATGTTGTATTATTTAATGTGGATTTGACACCACACATCCACAGCTGAACAAGCTCCTCAGTGCCTGCCTGTCTGCCTAAGTGTGAGAAGGTGATGTCCCTTCATCATTATCTGCCTTTAGTATTTGTTCCTAGAAGTCTATCACCAGATTAACCTAAGTAACCTAACAGAGGATAATTACCTACCAGTACCAGCTACCAGACATGGATTGTATCGATGCACACTTTTTATTTTACCAAAGAGCTTAATTATTCTAATTTTACTTTGCTTTAGCTGAGCTCAAATTTCTCTCCAGAGTGTGCAGTGAGATCATTTATCTAGCAGCCGTAGTTTGGCCAAGGGTGGGCGATACTGTCATTAGCCCAATTAGTGCCGTGCCCACGGTGTGGTGTGCCTCACAGAGGAAGGGCAACTTCATTAACCATGCGGTGATCAGCGCTCCCTGGCCAACACACAACTCTCATGGCTTACTGCTCATTATTAAATCCTATAAGGTTTAAGGATTTAAAAAGTGGATTTCCAGGATTTAAAGTGCATGCTTGCACTGGATGTGATAAGTATACTGAATATGAAGGATGCAAACATTCACAAAAATACTTTATTTTGCAAAGAGATTTCCTTACTGAAAGTAATTTTGGAGGCAGAGAAGATCCCACTCATACAGTATGTTTTAAAATCTGTTGCATAATGTTGTTAGCGTTCAACACTGATAGATGTCGCCCATGAAAGCTCATTTTTTACCTCCCTCCTATTCAGAGGAAGAGAAATGGAAGCTTTAGCGTTAAATTCTGTCAGGAAGACTCAATGCATGCGTCACTCATTCATTCATTACTTCCGACCAATCACCAGTCTGCATCAGCCTTTATAATCACTTTACTTTGCACCTGCCTGTTGCTTTCAGGTGCCGATTTTCGATGTTCCGTATCCATGCACGGGTGGCTAGTCATTCACTTCGCCACAACTTTAACATGTGATGCAGTCACAGACCAGTAGCTTAGCCTACCTTACGTTCGCTTCAACTGAGTTGGACGCATCTCACCAAAGTCTTGGGGGTTTCCATTAATGTAGCATAGTAGCTTGTAAACGTTGGAGAGTAAGGTAGGCCAAATTGTGCCACTGTTCAGAATCCACTTGTCGACAGCGGTTGGTAGCTGCGGGCTCTCAACCTCCCAATATACTGGCCATTCCTTTCGCATCGGCGCTGCAACGTCAGCAGCCGCTCTAGGATTACCTGCATCCTCAATCAAGTTGCTCGGAAGATGGTCTTCGTCGGCTTACGAGTCCTATATAAGACCTCAGGATCAAGCCCTTCTAGATGCGCAAATAGCTCTCGCAAGTGTCAAATAAGGTAAGCTACCTTTCAAAGGTCTGGTGGTGGTTATTCGGCTCAGCTAAAGCATTATATTAATTACGATGGACCCGAGCCACTCTTCTCCAGTCACTACGCACAGCCGGCACTTTAGGCACAGAATAAAGCGTTAATACATTCTAGTCACTACGCACCGCCGCCCTTGGTCTAGCTTCTGCAAGCAAAACCTCGGGTAATCTCACGTCACAACAGTTAATTTCTTTTATCCTACCATCACCCCACTTCACTCATCATATATATACGCAACTCGACTCGGCAGTCGCAATCATCAAATCGCAATCATCAATCGTTATCGAACCGAACGATCATTAAGCACTTTCCACGGGGATTTGCACCACATTGCATTACATTCTTGCTGTGCAAGAACCGTGCTTACGAAAGCTCTGAGCTTGTGCAAGCTCCTCGACTTCGCTGCAATCGCTGCAGACCATGCTGGTCATTTTCTTCTTTTCACCAGAGAGTGCTCAAGCTTTCTGTTTGTCTATACCTTTTCTCTCTGAACTTATTACCCATGGACAATGTCTATTTCATGTTTTCCTGTCTCGTTTAGCTAACGTTACCTATGCTGCTCATCTTATTTTGGGGGGCCTTTCCAAGAGCAAGGTGCAAAAGCATGGCTCACTCTTTTCATCTTGCCCTTGGATCTGCTTTAGCTCCATTCCGTTGCAGGATGCGGATTGCTCACGGAAACAGTCATCACATTTAGGGGTCGTACTTAAATCGGATATAATCTGTCATGGACACTACACCGTGCTGTTATTTTGGGTAAGTCAACATAATTAATTCATTAATCTAAACCTTGCCATTTACATTTCTATCCTAATAGTAGGCCTATACGTTGTGCTATTTAGCTTTCTTTAACATGGCTTTACCTCTGCCGGATGGACAGTCTGTTAATTTCATCTGCTGTACATCTTGTCCTCGCAGCTTCTGTTCACCATTGAACCGTAACAAATGGAGTTCACAAACTGTAATATTTTGCATCAACTTGCTTATCAATTAAGAGCTAGCTACTCCATTTGCTTGTCACAAGGCTCACAAGAATCTATGGACTGTATGGTTACTAAGTTCTTAATTACTAAAGACTCACTCAGCAATAATGAGCATTTTGTAATCAATGTACTTCCTCTTGCAAATGTCTGGTGGTGGTTATCTAAATTTAATCATATTACTCATCTCTTCGTTTCTGGTGCCCGTACTGGCTTGGCCGCATTTGTGCAGGTCATAATCTTCTTTAACTGCAAGCGCTATTTCTTCTGCACTAACCTGAGCTTCTGCAACTGCAAGCTCATTGTCCCCCGAGCATTTGCAACTGCAAGCTCTATCCTGCTGCACTAACCCTGAGCATCTACAACTGCGAGCTCTATTCTGCTGCACTGACCCTGAGCATCTGCAACTGCAGGCTCTATCCCCTGCACTGACCCTGAGCATTTGTAATTGCAAGCTCATTGCCCTGCACATTGTTAGTTAACCCTTGAGCTAAGCTTCTGCAAGCACTAGTCACTCGAGCAGTCTTGTTCAATGGGTTGAACATCTGCAAGCTCAATTCCCTTCCATAACTTTAAATCAATCATAGAATTTGAGTCACAGGTGGTTGAATCCATCATAATCATCCTCATCCTCATCAAATCATCAGTTTATTTTATTAATAGTATATTCTTCATGTGTCTCTGTCTGTCTTGCTTTCTCTGATTCATCTCCCGAGCTCAACCGGATAATACAACATGCACTGTTTAATATTGTTATGCTCTATTTCAGAGAGGATGTCCATCTAAGCATTCTGGTGGGTATCTTTATTTCTTATTCTTTGGGGTAGGCTCCGCCCTGCCGCCTCATACCGGCAGGATCTGCAAGGGTCTGCACACTTTCGGTGACCTGGACCGAGGGCGGGGCCTATGCCAAAGACTGTCTTATTGTTGCTTATGCCTTTGTATATCCTTTGATGGATTAAAACGTATGTTAACTTTCATTGTACCTCCCTGAGTCTTTCTGATAGAAATTAGAATACATTAACATTGTACCCATATAGTCGTCTAACAAAGAACCCAATGATATTAGCAAGGCGAAATCTGCAGTATGGTGTATCTGAATACACACGCTGTCACTTCCAATAGAGACAGGGATTGAGCTCTGACTAATGTTCATGGCTCAGTGAAACACACATCCTGCTCAGATCCTGTCATCAACCATTTTCCCACTATAAAGGCAAGTCAGGTAGATAAATGGGATGATTCGGCTTCAGGCCTGCAGATAGATAGGTGCCCTGTGGAGGAAATCAATAGCACCAAAAGAAGACAAACATGGGCACAGAAATGGCAGAGGGGCCTTTGTGGATATTGCCATACTCCAGGGGAAAGTTCAAAGTTTTCATTACACTTTTATTTCTTTCCTCTTCAAAAGGCGAAAAAAATAAAAAAAACATGAAGAAAAAAAAATAAAGTGCTGCGTACTAGCACGATCTCGCCTGTCCCCTGAGACAGTGAAGGCATGGAAGGGCTTGCAATTTATCTGCGCCGTTGTCGTCGGTAGCTGATTCGCACTGGTGATGCATATGCGGCACTGCCGCTTGCCCGTAAACAAATAAATTCCTTGCTCGCCCAAATCAGCTTAATGCATAACAACAAAAGTGCACTTGAAAGTGTCCGCAGAGACTTCTCACCACCCCAGCTCAAATGGGCTTTTACAAGGATGTTTAGGAGCCCTGTGTGTGTTTGTTTGCCGCTCCCTCTCTCTGTGCTCAGCAGAAAAACTCAATAGAAGGATCTCATCCCCATTAAACAGCAATTAGTGCGTTTGAATTCCCCTCGCTGAAGTGGATGCGCGCTGTTAAGAGCAGGAAGGCGTTGCCACGGAGACAGATGTATGGATGGGCTCGCTGGGAGTGGATGATGGCGCATCCTCTGGGCAGTGCGAGAACGCAGGTGTGGAATTGCTGAAGCAATGTGACTTTTGTGCTTGCACTATAGTGGATAAGGGAAATCAAATACATGGTGCTTTGAGATCAGTATTCACTATTAGCTAATGTCTCCTGAAGTTAGTGTGATGTATTTTCAAAATGAGAGCTACATGGACAAATGAAACAATACAACGGCATTTAGGGTCTGGTGATGACAGCCATCTGCTCCAAAGAAAAAACTATGAGACTATACAATATTTGAGTGACTAGTATATAAGAGCTCTTAATATGTTTACACTTAAGGTCTAATAACATTTAGATTCTAGTGTACAGTAATAGGCTACTGTTTTTTAGTTGTGTATAATCACAGTGCCTAATATTATATAACTGTAAGCGAAGTCTAGACAGTATCAGTAATGGTTAAGTACATGCACTTAATGGGGCATAACCGCTTGAATAATGCCCAACTGAAGCAGTGAAGGATTGTGCATGACTCACATCAATTTGAGTTTTCAAAGTAATTCTGCACTCCTTGTCCACAGTTTATTTGCTTACGTAGAGGTTTCTTTTGTTCAAAGCTACTTACAATGACACCAATAAACATTAAATTAACATTCAAATTAACAGTGTGAACCTAAATAAAAAAAACATTAGTAATAGACTGAATTAAATCTCACAGAATGATAACAATAACCATAATCACATGATTATTAAATCTGAAAGAACGAATTAGCTTTAGATTAATTCTGTCAAGAGTAACAATGTTAAGGTTACTCAGAGGCAGACAGGAGGAAAGGATCAGAACACACACACATATATATGATCTGTGACAAGAAAAAGCCCAATTCTGGTCTAAGTAACAATGTCTCTTTTAACAATGTCATCTCTATCAACATGATTAAAAACAACAGCAATAGAAAATAAGCACAATTTGGTGGTGTTAGTATCCCCCCGTTGAGCATATGCTCAGAACATGGATCGATGATTGCTTGCTGCCAAGCAACACTGGATTAAGAATGGTCTCATTAATGTTACAGATCTGCGTAATGAAAATTTGATTGAATGGATTGTCAAATTAACTTTTTATGCTGGCATGTGAAATTTGAGCTGGAAATTATTTGTGTAAGGAGAAAAACAAATGTTATTTCTTACATCTAAACAAGGTTCATGTGGTTTGCAGACACACAAACCAAAAGAAAACTGTTTTGAAGCTCAGGTTGCCCTCTGTTTGTTTTAACTTGCATGATGTAGAAACAAGTACAACTAACATTTTTCAGGCAAATCAATAGTATTGTACGAGCTTGCAAAATAAAAGTTTAAATTACTGCACATGATGTGATGTAACATAATATGAACAAGGGAAGTCATTTAAAAGTTTGTGTAGAGCTTTGGTTGGCTGAATATATAGGAGATATTCAACCATCTAAGATGTGAAAC
>NC_063204.1:25741719-25761719 GCF_017589495.1 Alosa alosa
GAGATGTTTGTTTGTCACAGTGGGTGTGTGTCTGTATGTTTGTATGTCACAATTGGTGTGTATGCACCTGTGTACAGTGAACACAGTGTACCTCAACAGCGAGTGTGTGTGTGTATATGTGTGTGGTGTGTGCATGTATATGTGTATGTGTATGTGTATGTGTGTGTGTATGTGTGGTGTGTGTGTGTGTGTATGTATGTGTGGTGTGAGTGTGTGTGTGTATCCCTCAGTGGTGCTATTGTGTATCTATGTCTGTGTGGGTGCTGACAGCCGCTCGGAGACTCCTTATTGATTCAAGTCATGTTGGAGGATTCAGGACTCGGCAGCAGCAGCAGCAGCAGGAGCAGCAGCAGGAGCAGCCTTGGCTGTGACCTACCCTCTTTATCCTCTGCCCACACCAGCACCCTCTCCTCCACCCTCATCAGACTCTCTACACTCCATAATCTGCTCACACCTTCAAAACAAAAGGGCCACTTCCCCGACATGCCAAACGGCACACCACAACTCCTCAAGTGAACCTGCAAAGCAAACTCCTGCTGGAGAACATGCGGCACTGTACAGTGCACAGTAGCACAAGTCCAGCTACAGTTATAGCCCAGCTAGGTCATTTGACAGGACTGCTGCCCTTGTCAGAGTATTCATGCACTGGAGGGGAATCGCTTTATTGACCGAAGTATGCATGTATTTCTCTGCTACGCTAAATGGTGATATGCTCCCCTTCCTGTTCACAAACAGCAAAACAGTCCATATTAGCTTCATTAGCTTGCTGAGTAGCAAACTTGGCATTATTAATCTCTTTCACTCTGTCCTGATGTGCCTTAGCTCTTTATCTGTTCTGGAAATACGTGGGTCCTCTTAGACCATTCTTAATAAATGAGTGCTTTATTATATAAGTATTGATTTTTGCATTAGAAAAAGAGACTTTAATTCTAAAGACTAAATTCTTATTCTATTACAACACCATCACAATGGTTATTCTATCTCCAAAGGCCTTCGAAACTTAGAGCCAAATGTGGATTTACCATGTCCTAGATTTGTGCGTGTGTGTGTGTGTGTGTGTGTGTGTGTGTGTGTGTGTGTGTGTGCGTGTGAGAGAGAGAAAGAGACACGTCCTCCTTCCTCTTGGACAATCAGATCAAGGCTTCTTCTCTCTCCAGGGAAAAAAAGAAGGACTGCATCATGTCATCTATAATCCAGAAAATTAATCACTCGCATGGATTACGGCGCTCAACTCAGACACAATTCCCTGAGCAATGGAGGCTTTGTCAAACGGTCGCCATGGAGCAAAGTGGAGTGTCGGGAGTGTCGTGGGCGCTTATTAAAAGTTAGTGAGAGGGCAATTAAGGGCTGCTCCCTGATGAATGTGGGACGGGTCGCGCAACAATGCACACAGAAGATAATTACCGCAACATCCGCGTGTGTGAACATCGTAGGTTATCAGTGGTGACCGAGATACAAATATGAGCCCCCCCCATCCACTGTCAACGCACCCCATGGCTATGTGTGAGTCAGTGCCTGTCGGTGGATTTATAAATCAATATATCTGGCCCCACAACCTTGGCTAATGAGAAAGACAGAGGTTTTCCTTTGTTGGCTCCTTCATATCTGTCAAGGGGTTCTGGAGGTTGGTCAAACCCATAGCCTGGCTCCAGTGGGTAGAGGTAGGTGATGCAATGCTGTTTGGCTCAAGAGAGGCAGTGAGAGGCTGGTCTGTGGGGATGAGATTGTAAACAGCAGTGGTGAAACTCATTCGACATATCAGCCAGTATCCTCGAGGAGAGGGGGGGGAAAGAAAACCCCACGAGCCGCTATTGAGTGGAGGGCATGCGGTGGTGAGGGCAAGTAATCAGTTTTTTCTAGAAGCATCTGGCCTTCTACTGTGAGCGAGAGGTCGGGATCAGGCCGAGGCTGTCCCCTTGACATGCGATTTTGTTTCTCTCAGGAAGAATGGTGGCATCTCTCTCGGACCGCATAGAGTCAAATTACACCCGCCTGCGCCATCATTAGTATTGTTCTCTGGCTCATTCTACTTTTGATATAGAGCGGGGATAGGCCTCAAGGTCCACACACAAAGCCTTTGAGTTTTGGCCAACATTTTTAAAAAATGACATTGGCATTCCTCCTCAGGACAAAACCTACATTAACGCCACCAAGATCAATTGGTATTGTCCAGGAAGCACAACTGCAGCAGTTTTTCCTTGAACATTTCTAAAACGATTTGCTGATGTGCTGGCACAGGTGAATGAATAAAATATTCTGAGCTCATAAATTAACTGCAGGACTCATTAGAAGTGGTCAAAGTTTTCAGTGAAATTTGCAAGCAATTAACTGATAGCCGTCAACTGAGCTATGAGCAATGGAAGTTCATCAGGTGCTGCCAGGACAGTCTCCTAAATCTAATTAACTTATGTCAACATCAGCATACATACCAGCATCAGTACAAAAGGAAAAGTCTTGTGTCAGAGGAAAGGGTTCAAACTAGGAAGCTCAGATATCCGTCAATTCCCATTTTTCCTCAGAAAAAAAGATCAACACAGAGGCTTATCTGCAAAAAGCAGATTTGGATTTCAACTTTGCTAAGGGAAGTAACTTCAAATAAACGTTCCATCTTAAAATGTCACCGACGTCTGATAGTCTGGCTGCTTTGACTTTTGAAAAATATTAACATCAGACACACAAAGGGGGCACAAAGTATTAAAAGCTGATAAAGTGACTCATATCTGTAACGTCCCATGATAAATATGAGGCAAAGGCCTCAAAGGGGCTTTTCTTCACACTGCATTACTTGTAAGCGTATTATTGGTCTATGCATGCAAATTATACCGATATACATACCACACATAACTGTAAAAGATCAGATTTCATGTTCAATTTTTTTTTCTAGAGGCCCAAAGTATTTCACCAATGAATCACTAAAGGAAGAAAATCAGTATGTGGCCTTTCATCTACAGTATCTGTCATGCAGTGTTATAGATTACAGCTTACACGTAGTTACCTTTAACCTACTGCATTTACATCTACATAACTCCACTTGGCAAAGACTTTCATTCTTCGAAAAATATGATATTTGATGATATCTGATCAATATGATTACAATGCTTTTACATTCATTCTATTATTGCTATATATTTTTGGGACAAAAGCGTCTGCCAAATCCCATAACCATAACCATAACCATAACCATAACTTTCCATGAACCACCATCACAACAGGAGCCCAATCCTCTCTGTGTTCCAGTGTTGCTCTCCTGGTTGCCATCCTCAGCCGCAGCTCCATGTAGTTACCCCCCGAGTCTCCACATCAGTTCTGTGTCACGCTGCTTCAGTGCCTCCTTTCAAGCGACTGTAGCTTATAGATTCAAATCGATAAGGCGAGGCCTGGTGGCGAAGCTTAATCTTTATCAAGTGGCAGTCCATTCCTTTCAGCCCGCTCATCTGCTCTCCTCTCTGGCTACTCTCTGGCCGCGTCCCGACCATCAATACACACCCCCTTCAGGATGGAGGTAATTATGGGGGGATGTGGCCCTTGGCTTGATTTAAGTGAACCACTGGCCCCTGGGCCTGCGGAGAGCATTCATCCTGCAGAGGAGTGTGTGTATGAGAGGGGAGCCGGATGGAGCGTGGGGGGGGGGGGGGGGGGGGGGGGGCAGTGGAGCGCCTGTGGATATCTGTCAGGAGTGATAGGCCTTTAAATGGGAAAGGGTGGTAATGTCAACACACACACACTTTCTCTCTCTCTCACCTTTTTAGTGGTAATCTCTTTCTTTCTCATTACATTCTCTCTCTGTCTCACCTCCCCTAACACAAAGACACACACACACACACACACACACACGCACGCACACGCACGCACACACACACACACACACACACTCTCTTTCTTACTCTCTCTATCCATTCATTTTGCTTGCAGTCCCCCTCTCTACCCCTTTCTCTCCACCTCTCTCCACAGGCAGACAGTGAGACTCTTGTGTGTGGTGGAGACAGTGGCAGCCATTACTGTAACAGCTCCAGCAGGTTTGTTTGGAACTGATATAGACTGATCTAATTTCCATTTAAAAAAAAAAATTTTTTTAATTTCATTCGTCTTATTTGTACTAAAGTTTTCAAAGCGAGCCAGTCCCCACTCCCCCCCCCCTCTTTCTGTCCTCTGAGGTCAGTTGTGGCCTACTCAGCGTGGGAGGGCATAAAAGCACTGGACTTCTTTACTATATCATTGTATTGTGTTTTAAAAGAGGTGCACGCTGTCATGTTTAGTGTCAATGGCGTCATTCTCTTTACACTTCCAATTAGTGCTCCTCTAATTTGAGTCACCAAAGACAGCCTTACTGCACCCACTGGCTCCCCAATAAAAGTCACCGCCTTTTCTGTAAATGGGAAACTCAGTGTTTCTTTTTGCTGTGGAACAGCTCCAATTAACACATCTAATTCTGCCTCTAATGAACCACACAGAGATTTTCCTTTATTTCTTCCAATTTACATTGAAAGCTCCTTTTAGAAGCGGCAACAAAAAGGGCTCAATGAGGGTATAAGTGATGGGTGTGTGTGTGTGTGTGTGTGTGTGTGTGTGTGTGTGTGTGTGTGTGTGTATGTGTAGGATTTTTTATTCAGACTAAATTAAGTTGGCTTATGTCAGTTGGCTGTTGGCTTCTGTTGGTTCACATTTACCACCCCATGTTTTTTTTGCATCAAAAGCTTCACTGGCGCCAAAGACAAGGTGGTGACGCAAGCTATGCCAGCTGTGTGGAAATCATTATGTTGTGTGGCTGTGCTTCGTTGAAAAAGCCTCCCTGCTGGGTTCAGGGCCTACAGGGTGGCACTCGTATACCCGCTGAAGGTCTGCCCGAGAAACAGGACCCCCTGTCAGAACTTAGAGCCCCAATAAACAAACCAGCGACTTAAAGCTTCACCCTTATAGCTGTTCTAGCTGCTGCGGTTTCTTGGTTATCCGGAGGATGATGCTCCCCTTCCTCCCGCCCTGCTGTTCCTGATAAGCTGCACATCAATTAGCAGTGTGTTTATTAGTGTGTTTACCACCTCTAAATCAGGAAATGAGAGATCACAGCATGGCAGCTGAGGAGGAAGTAGCTTGATGGGGGCTGTACAGCGGTGGCGGCGCCGTGATGCCATGCCTTGGGGAGGCTGGGTTTTGTTTTTGTTGATTTTTTTTTGGCACGGTCCGGAGCTCTAGGGCGTCTCTATGGATTCCCCGTTCATTAACACGCTTGTTTAGTCTCAGCAGTACAGAGAGGAAGAGAAACAGAAAGAGAGAGAGAGAGAAAAGAAGAGAGAAGGGGGGGGAGAGAAGTTTAAACAGATAGACAGAAGGAGGGAGAGAAAGGTAGGAGGGAAGGAAGAAGAGAGAAGTGAGAGAGAGAAAATAAAGGGAGAGAGAGAAAAAGAGGGAAGGAGAGCATGAGGACTCAGAAAGACTTGCAGTCAATAAGAGGAGGGGGGTCATTTACACAGCGAACTCAGGAAGCTTAGAAAACAGCTGTAATGGGTCTACATGGACCAGCAAATCTGAGGGAGGACATGGATGTGAGGAAGGGAGAGAATACAATGAAACGACAAAAGAAAACAAAAGAAGAATAAGAGGAAGAGGGAGAAGAAAGTAGAGTAGAGAAAGAGAGACAAAATGAAGAGAAATGAGAGGAAAGGGAGAAGTGAGAATCGTCATTAGATTACAGGAGAGGAAGAAAGAGGAGGAGGAGGAGGAAGGGTGGAAGAGTAGGAGGGAGAAGGAAAGAGAGAGAGACAGAGTGAGAGTTTGAGTGAGCGAGAGAGAGAGAGAGTGAGCGAGAGTGATAGAGAGAGAGAGAGAGAGAGAGAGAGAGAGAGAGAGAGAGAGAGAGAAAAGGAGGGGCTGTGAGATCTCACCATCCGTGGAGCAGCCTGTAGAGCCGTCGCTGGAGCAGTAACGCATCTCGATCCGCTGGCGGCCCACCTCCAGCAGGTTGGGGTCGGGCACGCGCGCCTTACACGTGTAGCGGAAGCGCTGCTCGTAGTGGCCGCCGTTGTCCGAGATGTTGACCGGAGTCCAGGGCGTCCATGGGGTGGTCTTCTTGAGGTCTGGACAAGGAAGGGTGTTGCAGGACTGGTATTCCTGTAAGGATGAAGGTGATGAGAGTTGAGAGAGAGGGCGGGAGAGAGGATCTTGGTTGCTCAAATTCTCCCTATTTCAAAATGGAAGATTAAATGGTCTATTAATGTGGACAGCTTCTGAAATATTGAACTGTGATACGGTAGTCTTCATAAGGCTTGATTGAACTTGAATTTGAAACTGAATGAAAAAAAAAAGCTGTAGATTACCTCCTCATATCATCATTTCATATCATCATGTGTCATCATTTATCTCCACCATCTTATATCACCATACGATAATAAGTATAGCAACAAAAATCTACAGACATCAGTTACAGAGGCACTGAATCAAACATGGCATCAAAGGGGTCAGGGCTGCCTCCTCAACATGGACAGTAGAGAGAACACATAAAGCATTACATCAGTCCAGCCTGTAAAAGAGATCACAAGCCCAGCATCAGTCATGCCTGCGAGACCAAAAGCCTGTGTCAATCATGCAGAAACCTCCTGTGGTGAGTGTGTGTGTGTTGTGTGTGTGTATGCATGTGTGTGTATCTATATGTGTGTATGTATGTTTGTGTGTGTGTGTGTGTGTGTGTGTGTGTGTGTGTGTGTGTGTGTGTGTGTGTGTGTGCATATATATGTGTGTGTGTGTGTGTGTGTATGTGTGTTAAAACAAACTAAATCCCTGTGGTGTCATGTGGTGGGTTTTTTTTTGCTACCTCATACAAAATATGTCCATTATGCCCTTTGCTGAACATGGTGGGTCACAAACAAGCAAGGCTGAAAAGGTCATTGATAAAGTTTAATTTATAATAGAGCTTAGACAAGACAAGGCATGAAAGGAAGAGAGAGGTAGAGAGAAAAACGAAACAGCTGTGCGCAATCCAGACTGACACGTCCTTGCCTTGATGCTTGGCTTCTGAACAGCCTGTGGTGCGGCCTCACACCTCCACTGTCTGCCACCCCATGCAGCCATCAGATTGATCAAGATTCTCTTTGGAACTAAAGGGCTCTATCGTGCGTCCCAGCGCAATTGACTTTGTCTACTCGCGCTTTTGTCTTTCCTATTTTGCAGTCAGCGCATATTGGAATTTTCCCTCCACAGGTGCCTGTAAATTAGGGAATTCGATTGCGCCCGGGGCGTGTTCCGGCGCAAACGTTCACTGTTCATATTTTGCAGAAAACAATTCCGCCACAGACCAGGAACTCCCTGGTCTAAAGTCTGTGGCACAAATGCAGATGCTATTTTAAGAGCGCATGCATGACCACAGGCCTGCATGAATTAATGCGTTGCACACCAATCTACAGACACCCCTGTGCACAGACGGAAACATTCAAAGCCTTGATAATATTTGTCCATTTCCCGGTTTTGTTCGTGCATTGGTGACCTAAAAATTTAGTAGCCTATATAGTACAACATCTACATGCAATATCTTTACAACAACAACGCCTAATTATGACCTATTAATTTGGACAACTTTATACAGCCCTATAAAGGCTAAAGTTACCTTTAGTTTTGTTCCAATTTACCGTTGTGTATGGCTTTAAACATCACGTGCGCTTTAACATCAGCCTAAGCATTATTCCAGCTGCGCTAAGGTTTTAAGCACCACAATTTTGCCTACCTTGTTGTAGCCCATCTGAAATAACTCCAATCTTTGTTATGTTCCCTCCATCCTTTCGATATTTTCAAAAAACGTTTTATATCCATGATGGCCTTGAAGCCTTGAGTTAGTGAATTAGCTTAAATCAGCTTTTATGTGCTGTTAACCAGCAAATAGTACAAGAAAAAACAGCAAGTATGGCTACAATTTCTATAGTTGCTGCACCCATTCATGGTTATTCTCTCTCCTGCTCAAACGAATGTTGTCGTGCATTAAGTTGATAATAAAGTGTTTACAAACTCTACTTAATAGAAAATATTGTAAATAGCCTACTGTCATGCAGTTAATGGGATATACTGTGCAGAGTTGAAAGTTAGGTCAACTTGGAAACTGTTTCTCACAGGCCGCCTGTGCTGAACGCATTACCACCTCAGCTCCACTCATCTATACAACGTAGTTCCCATTTCGGTAAACCATACAAAATTTCAAAGAAAAATATTACCACTCGAGGGAAATCAGTGTGGTGTCCATTAAGATGTGAAAAAATAGGCATAAATCTAGCGTACACATTTTCACGAATCACGGATGTGTTGATGACATAAATTAGGAAATATTAGATGACTTAAGGAGACGTGATGTTGAATTGCATGCCGATGCCATTTAACCCAAATGCCCCAGCGGCAGCACGGGAGAGAAGAGATTAACTGACAGAAGATATGCATTGTCTATAGAGAGGTAATGTTAGATTACATTGTACATAGCAAAAATATCACCATGCATTCATCATCTTGTGATTCAGTGAGAGTGATCCCAAAACATCGGAAAGTATGTATTTGTGACAATTCTGTATTACATTTTGTCAAGAGGAAAAATCAATAGCTGACCATTCCTAACTGAACAGTAAAATTATAGCGCTGTGAACGCTCCTGGCTGCGCCTGGGAAATATGCCACCATAATAGCAATCATAATAGCAAGCGTGCCTGTTGTTAAAGGGAATGTGAGATGACGCCCTGATTGGTTTATTGTATGTTACGCCCAAACCACACCCATGATTATTGTAGCTACTTCAGACCAACCCATTTTAGATTTGCGTCGGGCGCAACAGTCAAATATCCCGCCGGTAAAATAGCATCAGCGCCCAAGATCCGCCCACAAAGTGACTTGCGTTTTGTGCAAAAACACTTCCGTTTCAGACCGTTAAAATATAGCCCAAAGAGTTCTACTGTAGAACACACAACCTACAGATGGGTTCTGTTTCATGGTTCAAGAACCCTGTTGATGACTCTTCATGACTTTTATTGTGATGTCTACTGTTCTTAAAATAAAAACGCGGATTGCACTTACTTTAAGAGGTCATTTTAGAGAATTGTTTTGTTTCACTCTGAAAAGGACTCAAACTTTCTATAATCGCTATATAATCAACAAAAACCAAACATTTGGCTTCCTGCAAGACAGCGTTTTTGAATGAAAACCAGCTGCCCATGCACGACTGCCCTACAATGTGTGACGCGTGCCCTTTCCGAGGAGACGGAGCCATAAATTTAGTTCCTGCTTGGCTGTGTCCTCTTTTCAGTTCCCCTGAAAGTCCTTCAATCACTCAAGCCATCAGTGCAAAGCGATAATACACCACTCTCGCCAGGTCTACAGGCATAATGATCTAGAGCCTCTTCAAATATTAAAGGTTGCCATTTAGGCATCAGAACACACTCTGACATCAAAAATATAAATAGAGACAAGAGGGGCGTGTGTGTGTACGTATTTCTGTGTGTGTGCGTGTATGTGTGTGTGTGTGTGTGTGTGTGTGTGTGTGTGTGTGTGTGTTTTGTGTGTGTGTGTGTGTGTGTGTGTGTGTGTGTGAGTGGAGGGTGGGGGGTTATGAATTGTGGGTAAGCGATCTGTTCATCTGGAAGGCGAAGGGTTGATGTGGCCATTTTTCCTCTATTTATTTATTTATGCTGAGTAGACCTTGAGTGATTGCCAGCCAGACCTTGACAAAATAAGATAAGAGTCTTCTGTGTTCATCCGTCAAGATGTCAGCACAGGCTGGAGGAGCAAACAGGCACACACACACACACACACACACACACACACACACACACACACACACACACACACACACACACACACACACACACACACACACACACACACACACACACACACACACATCACACACACACACACACACACAAGCCCCTCTCGTCATACACATGTATCTTAAAACAAATACATTGAGGTAACAGATAAAGTCGGAACAGGGTTTGCTAAAGGGTTGGCAAGGAGAACAATGCAAGACCAATAGGAAGAAAAGGAAGAAAAAGGAACCCTTCCACTATACACCTTGAAATCTATTACAGTAGACAACATTATGAAAATACATTATATTATGAGGAGATTTTCATGTCCATTTCATGACTGTTCTAACCTTCTACATTACTGTTAACTCATGTAATCAGTGAGTAGTCCACTTCCAGCAAGGCTAGTGAGACCGATCTCTAAAAGCCAACCATTCCTCACGCTGTCGGACATGGCAGGCACCGTGGCCGTATTTTGATGTCCAGGCAGCAGACAGCAGCAGTGCTCGGCAGACAAATGGTTTCACACTTTCATGCGAGCCATCTACCAAGCCACAAATCAACACCCTGACAGAGGATACGTGTGACACTGTGTGTGTGTGTGTGAAACAGAGAGACAGAGAAAGAGAAAGAGTGGGAGAGAGAAGTGTGTGTATGCGTGCGTGTGTGCGTGTGTGTGTGTGTGTGTGTTTGTGTGTGTGTGTGTGTGTGTGTGTGTGTGTGTGTGTGTGTGTGTGTGTGTGTGTGTGTATGTGTGTGTCTGTGCGCTTGGTGATCGTGTGCGTGTGTGCATGTGAGAATTTCTAATGACAGGCTGTGAGACTTATCTCGTAGTGTGAAAATCAGTAGTGTTTACGTGTGGACAAGGACCATAATTGGAGGCTTCTTCAACAAAAGCACACATAAGGGTGTAATTTCTGAAAGAAGCGTTGCTGAGAAAGGGGGTTTATTTTTGGGTCTGTCTTGGTGATACTGCACTGTTTAGGAGTAGTAGACATCTGTCAGGTCTTTGTTCATTATCACGTGAGATACTCTAGATGAAGACAAGATTAAAGAAAACATACATTCTCTCTCACAGCAATGTGATCAAAAAGCATCTAGCGGTAGAACAAAAATAGAGATGGAGAGAAAAAAAGAGTATCCAACCCCCACACAAAAGACTCACAATGACTTTCAGAGTTGTGGCGCGTGGGTATGTATCAGCATATGAAAATCCCTTAATCTGTCTGGAGATGAAAATAAATTTGCAATAAAAAAAAGTTCACTTTGGGAAAACACTTTCCTGTGGGAAATAATCTTGCCTTTGATCCAGAAAATCCCCACCCCACCACAGCCCTCATCCACCCCCCATATGCCTTTGCATCTATGGAGCTAATAAAAGCACATTAAGGGTGGAAAAACAGGGGACCGCTGGCATTTCACCCTCAGTCGACAAACCAGTGCCTAACATTTCTGTGTTTCCGCGGATATTACCGGAAAGTGATAACTCTGCAGAAGGCAGCGAGACATGACGGCGGCCATGTGGGGACGCAGAATTGGATTCAATTAAGCAGCGGGCGGGTCGGCGCTGGATTCGCCAACTGGGGCTGTTCGTCCACATTAACAACGGAGCGAGACGGAGAGCGAGGCGCTTGGTGGCTGGAACGCTGATTGGGCGTTGCGTGGGACATCTGTTGGTGGGCTAGTCAGCACCCTGTAAAGCTGCGAGGCTTCTTTTTTCCCCTTTTTTCCGAGAGCACGAAAGCTTGACAGGTTCCGACGTCCTGACACGCCTCCGGGGGGCAAAGAACATCATGTCTTTACACATCATCATTTCTAGCTCCCTCTCTCTCTCCCTCTCTAATGAATTTCTCATTCTCTTTCTTATACTCCAACTTTCTCCAACTTTAATTCAATATGCTGTGTTGACAAGTAAAAGATGCACCTATACCTATAGGCATAAAACAAATCACTTAAAATAACCAGAATACATCAAAACAACCAACATATATAAAAATGTGTGTTCATTCAATGACACCTAAATACTGTTTCACTCATTCAATCCTTCCTTACACAGGGTTCTCAAAACCCTACCAACTTCTTCTCACTCCATTTTTACTTTTTCTTCACTTATCTCTCACTATCAGCCCATTTCATGCTCTCTGTGTTCTCCTGCTCTCCTCCACGGTGGCCCTGGTGCCTCCCTGCCTCTGCCCCTCCACCTGGGCGCTGCTCTGCTCCCTGCCTCTGCCCCTCCACCTGGGCGCTGCTCTGCTCCCTGCCTCTCGGCCCTGTCAGGCTCCAGGTGCTTATTTGTCTAGGAAGTCCAACAGCAGCACAAGAGATGTGTGTGTGTGTGTGTGTGTGTGTGTGTGTGTGTGTGTGTGTGTGTGTGTGTGTGTGTGTGTGTGTGTATGAATGTGTGTGTGAGAGAGAGTGTACAGGTGATGCATTAGCTGTAGTTGCTCTGCTCTGTATTGCTTTTCTAAGAGGCTGCTGTGGGGATGGAAGACTAGTGGTGGGTGGTGGGGGGCGGTGCGGTGGTCCACATGGGGGGGGGGCACTCTTGTTGTTCTTCTTGTTCGCTCGGCTCTGCTGTGCTGTGCTGACGTCCGCCACCTAATGATGAATTGGACCGGAGCTCTCTGGGGCTTCATAGACATCATTACATTCAATCCCACTGTTTATTTCTCCAGGGCTCAGGGAAGATTCAGCTCAAAATGTGTTTCTGCACGTGTGTCTCTCTCTCTCTCTCTCTCTCTCTCTCTCTGTATGTGTGTGTGTGTGTGTGTGAGAGAGAGAGAGAGAGAGAGAGTGCATGAGAGAGAGAGAGAGAGAACAAGGGCCGTGTGTTGCAAGTGAGATAATAAGGGGAAAAGACAGATGGCTGAATGGAGAGACAGACATAGAAGTTAGAGTCTGAATGTGTATCATGTAACTATTGGAGTGAAGTACTGTATGTACTGTGTGCCTCTGTGTGTGTCTGTGTGAGGGGGTCATGTATGTCTGCGGGATGTAATAATGGACCGTGGTGGTGGTAGCCAGACGAAGGGATGGAAATGGAGACGAGTGTATAGTTCAGCGGCTCTATCAATCTCCCTCCTGTTACCATTGTCCCTGTGAGAGTCCCCTCCACACTGAGCCTCCTGTGGGCACTCACACAATAGCCCAGCCCAGGGAGCCATCAATTAACCCGGAGGCTGGGTGCACATCTCTCAACGCCTGAGACACACCACCTGCACACCCACACCCTCACCCACACCCTCACCCACACCCTCACCCACACACTCACCCACACCCCCGGTGCCCGTCGCCTTGGCCTTACCAGGGAGACGAATGCGCTCCATAATCAGCACTGGCAGCGCCATGCTCCGGCAAATAAGGCCTGCGTGGGTTCGATAGCACGGATCCGGCCCGCCCATGATGAAGGCTGTTGTTGATGAAGGCAAGAATGTTCCTCACCAAATCCCTCGGTTCTATTGTCGATCCTCCACTTCTTTTGGTTAACCAGAGGACCGACTCACTAAGGCCTGCTGAGCCTTGGCAGCTGGGAGTTCACTTAGAACCAGGGCTTTGAACCGGTTCAAGGAACGAAAACGAAAACCGGGAACTTTCTGTATTTTACAGGGAACAGAAACGAAACCGGAAACGTTATTATTTTTTATGTTCTGGAACAGGAACACTTATTTAAAAATAATGGTAACTGGTTAATACCGGTTTTATTTCGTTCCTCAAAGTTTTCATTGCCTAATTAACTAAAAAAAAAAAGTAATTATTTTCCTGCGCACGTTATAATTCCGTTTCTGTTCGGAACGAACCGATTGGAAAAAAAATCGGTTCAAAGCCCTGCTTAGAACTCAATGCTCAATGGCGTGTCTATGATATGATGGGATGTGTACACACATGGATGAACTGGACACACACAGGGGGATATGTGCACACACACACACACACACACACACACACACACACATTGGACACACATGAGAATACCTGCACATACATGCACATCCAACACACACACACCCCTAAACAGCCTTATTACTATAAGATCCATGCCTATTGAAGCAGGAAGCAGGATCCAGGACTTCACTGTTGGCTTATTCCTCTCAGCTCTTGGCCAACACGTTCGCTAATCTTCAGTCTTAATATGCGAGGACACGGCCAGCACTTTGCGGGCTGATAGATCGTAAATACATCATAAACCCTGATGCCAAGACATGAATGCAGTCTGGGGCTTTTTTCACGATGTCAGGGCATCCGCTTGCACAGACAATGTTATATTATGGGAGGCCTTTTTTTTAACAGACGCAACCAGTCCAGTGTTTCGGACTATTACCCTTATTAAGTTTAATGGCAATTGCCCACACGTGTGTGTGTGAGATAAGAAGCCGGTCCGCCGTGGCCGCCAGCCTCGAAGCGCTCATCACCGCCGTCAGCGTTTCATTGTCCTCATAAAAAAACGAGAGGCGTATGCAAACACCTGCCCCTGTTTACAAAGTGAAATAAGTCATCGTTAAACCCCCGCTAACTTCCACTAAACCCTCCTCCAGAGTCCGTCGGCAGCCTGGCTCTGAGGCAGACTGCTTATCCCACAGACCACTTCAAACGTGCGTGAGGATAGGGTGAGGGGGAGGGGAGGATGGAAAAGGGGGAAAAAAAATGTTCTAGAATAATCTCGTCTCAAAATCACCATCCCAGTTGCTTCTCCCTGAGCCTGCAGGCGATATACGTCCTGCGCTCGGAAACAGATGTTAGCCATCTTCTGTCAATTAATACCTGACAAATACCTGCCCAATAAGACAGGTGGGTATGGTAATATTACACACACACACACACACACACACACACACACACACACACACACACACACACACACACACACACACACACCACAGTAATGCTCTGGGGAAGCAGGATGCACACAAACACACACACACACACAGAGCAGAGCCCTCTTGACATATTGGCAGATTTGCCTCCTCTGCTCTAGTGCTATTACACACCAGCTGGGTATTTACTCAGCTTCAGAAGGTAGCAATCATGATGATCAACATAACACAACACACAGGATGCACACACACACACACACACAAAATCTCTCTTTCCCTCTCACTCACACGTTCTCTCTCTCTCTCTCTCTCTCTCTCACACACACACACACACACACACACACACACACACACACACACACACACACACTCCACTTCCCACCAGGACCATCCCACCAGATGGGACAGGAGGAGATGATTAATGCCATTTCTCCTCACTCACTCACATCATCATTTCCCAACTCCTGATTGACAAAGTAGACACCATTACCAGCACCAGCACCAGCAGCTTTCATTACAGACATGCTGCATGACACACCAGGCAATGGAAACATCCTCTACTCACAGGTCATGGGGGAGTCATCACAGAGAAAGGGAGTGAGAGAGAGAATGAGGGAGAGATAGAGAGAGAAAAAGAGAGAAAGAGAGAGACAGAGAAGGGTAGATTACAGCTGTTTAATTTCTAAACATGACGCCACATCTTGAGTGAGTCAGGCCACCCCCAATCAGCGGGCCACAGAACTCGTCGCTATGCAACCCCATCCCATCGGCCACCTTCAGCTCCACCGCCTCACATCGCTTCAGTGTTTCAGTGCAGGAGCAGGCAACAGGGGAGTTGTCTTTCTCTCTCGTTCTGTTTCTCTTCTCCGCCTTGTCTCTCTTTTTTCCATTCTCTCTTTCTCTCGATCTCCCTCTCTCTCTCTTTTCCATTTTCTCCACCCCCCCCTCTCTCTCTGCATTACTTTCTATCTTCAATTTGGTCTCTCTCTCCCTCTCTCTCTCTGTCTCTTCTGTCCTCTCTTTCTCTTTCTCTGTGTCGCAGCTTCCCAGGGAGAAGGGGCTGACAGAGACACAATTACATGTAGCCCCACCAGACAACCTCAATTAAAGTCTGTGCCATGGCACCGAGCACGGAAATGATATGGCTGCGCTGATTTAAATGAAACGTAATGGAGAAGAGGGGGAGCAAGCACAGAAACGGCTGACCCCTGTGACCCCCACTTGCATCCCACACAGCCTAGGACACCCCTCCCCAGCCAAAGACACTGGCTGTAATTGGCTACTTCCATGCTCATAATCTCCAGTGAGACATGTTATGTCGGCGGCAGAATGGTAAATAGGCTTTTTTCCAGAAGTGGTAACCCATTCTGGGAAACATGCTTGTGGGGCGCCCCTAAATACAAACACATACACACAACACACACACACTCTCACACACACACACACTGATGGGTGGGTGTGGGGGCAGCTGGTCTGGAAATTCATCAGGCAGAGGGCATTTTACATTCCAGAATATTTCAGGAATGTTGCAGTGGCTCCAAGGTCAGTAGTGTCACTCAGTCAGCTGAGTGTGTGTATTCCTCTGTGTGTGTGTGTGTGTGTGTGTGGTTTCTCACTCTGCCAGACCCACTGAAGTGTCACATCCAGTGAGTGTATGTGTGTGTGTATGTGTGTGTGTCTGTGTGTGTGTGTGTGTGTGTGTGTGTGTGTGTGTGTATGTGTGTGTGTGTATGTGTATGTGTATGTGTGTGTGTGTGTGTGTGTGTGTGTGTGTGTGTGTGTGTGTGTGTATGTGTGTGTGTGTGTGTGTGTGGGGGGGTGACAGCTCCACTGAGACTCTTTCCCAGCTTTCTCTTGAGCTGTCAGCGAGCTGCTTATGTGCAGGACAATTTGATCTGGCCCTATCCTGGGGCTCGCTCTCTCCTCACCCCTCTCTCCGCCCCATCTGCTAAGGGGCTCTGCTCTACTTCACCATAACAGGCTGATCCCTGTGCAGTGTGTGGAGAGGCAAAGCAGGATCTGGGCCAAATCAGAGCCAGACGTGAGCCAGATCCCAGCCAGACTCATTCAAGCCTAAGCCCCTATCAGGCTGGCACCACACGCCCTTCTCTCTGTCTGACCCATATTTCACCGCTGCTTCCTGGAAGGCAGGACACAAACGGACATGAATAGGTATGACTCCATACGAATGGTCAAATCCACTGAATCATGTCACCTGACCGTGGCGTATTTTTACATGCCGCAGAGTGGTGGCGGGCCTTTTTTCGGAATCGGAATAGCTCTGGAACAACACGGCCGACTCATCGCCCTGGGGGAATCTGAGCTGACGCCGGCATGACTGAAATTCCCCTGGCACCGCTGCTGACGCTTCCGCCGCCGCCGAGCTCCGCGCCGCGCCGAGATACGAGAGGATTAGCCGCCGTGCTTGCCACAGCATTATTTATAGTCCTGCCGGAGTAATACAGGTAAATATACAACCCACTTGCGCTGCGTAGACTAGACTCACAGCTGGCGTTAGCCCCCACAACAGGCTCTTTCCCTGCCTGTGACATTACCTGGGCCTGGATGGCCGTGCTGGCAGGGTAAGGATGGGAACCATTCCAGGCTGATGTGTGTGTGAGGAATGTGATCTAATAATAACAGGGACAGCAGGGTCACTATGCAGGGCCCCAGAAATATAAGAGCTTTTTTCAGGGGCTGGTGGTGTAAATGTTTAACAAGACTCTTCGGCATGTTTATGGATTGTGTGTGTGTGTGTGTGTGTGTGTGTGTGTGTGTATGGGGGTGTGCGTGTGTGTATGTGTGTATGCTTGTGTGTGTACATGTGTGTGTGTATGTGAGGTATGTGTGTATGTGAGTATACATACAGTATCTGTGATTGTTTGTGTGAAGTACATCTGTATATATGTGATTGTGTGTGCATGTTGCTATATCTGTGTGTGTGTGTGTGTGTGTGTGTGTGTGTGTGTGTGTGTGTGTGTGTGTGTGTGTGTGTGTGCGTGTGTGTGTATGTGTGTGTGTTAGTTCTGTGTGTGTTAGCATATGTGTGTTACCTGGGTGCACCCTGGACACTCGTTGCCGTTCTCACACGTCCTCCTGCGAGACTGAATGCCCCCTCCGCATGGCACCGAACACCGTTCCCATGGCGACCAAGCTGACCAATACACATGAGGCGGGCAGGGCAAGTGTTCATTACAGTACCTGCAAGAGATCGCAAACAATAACATTAGAGTGTGTCTGTGTGTGTGTGTGTGTGTGTGTGTGTGGGTGGGTGGGTGTGTGTGTGTGTGTGTGTGTTTGTTCTTCGACACATACTCTCCAGTCAGCTTTTACTGAACTAATTAGGTGCTGAGATGTCAGGACTGGCCCCTTTACAACTGTCCTTTATGACTGATATGTGGCTGACCGACTCCAAGGCCTGCCACCCTCAGAGTGATTAGATAGTGATGAGTGGTCCAGTGTGGACTAATGTTGTCATGACACCAAAATTATGACTTTGATAGGATACTATGTCTAAGTATCTTGATACCAATACATAAACCTTAAACATCAGTAAAGGACCCTAGATAGAACATCTATAAACTCTTTTAGGAAACTGATAACAAATACAGCTTTTGTTAAAACCTGAAATAAACTTAAAATAGCATTATTAACATATTGATTGAATTGACATTGTTGTTTATTATTGCTATTCTCCTTAATAAAGTACTACAAACTTTTAAATGAACTATTATATTGTTGTTATTTGTAAATACCATAACCATAATTAAATGGAGTCAAGTAACATTTTGAATTTCAGTATAAGTATATATAAGTATATATACTTTTTTGATCCCGTGAGGGAAATTTGGTCTCTGCATTTAACCCAATCGGTGAATTAGTGAAACACAAACAGCACACAGTGAACACACAGTGAACACACAGTGAGGTGTAGCACACACTAATCCCGGCCAGTGAGCTGCCTGCTTCAACGGGCGGGCGGGGAGCAGTGAGGGGTTAGGTGCCTTGCTCAAGGGCACTTCAGCCGCGGCCCACTGGTCGGGGCTCGAACCGGCAACCCTCCGGTTACAAGTCCAGAGTGCTAACCAGTGGGCAATGGCTGCCCCTACCTAACCCTAACTTCAAGGTATCACCATACTAGTGCATCGTACAACACTAGTGTGGACAATGTCCAATAACACAATGCACAGCTCTGGATGACTCAGCAGGCCAATCAGAATCTCTGAGGCATGGTGGAGGAGAGAGGGACAGCAGGATTTACGCTCCTCACTGAACAGCTCTGGGCCACATGAGGGTCATATTAGAGCCAGAGCAGTGCTAGTTCTGATCCATATGGGCCATATCAGGGCCAGATCAGAGCCATTATTAAAACCAAATAACAATCAAACCATAACAGGGCCAGATCAGAGCTACATCAGGGCCACAACAGGGCCAGATCAGAGCTACATCAGGGCCACAACAGAGCTACATCAGGGCCAGATCAGAGCTACATCAGGGCCACAACAGGGCCAGATCAGAGCTATATCAGGGCCACAACAGGGCCACAACATGGCCAGATCAGAGCCAGATCAGAGCTATATGAGCCACTTCAGGGGAATAGCAGAGTAATCTCAGGGGAGATCATGGCAGCTCTTCTGTGGGTGTGAGAAGCAGGACCCATCTCTAGCTAAGGTCATCAGTGAGGAGCAGGACCCATCTCTAGCTAAGGT
Source organism: Alosa alosa (assembly GCF_017589495.1). NCBI lineage: Eukaryota > Metazoa > Chordata > Actinopteri > Clupeiformes > Clupeidae > Alosa > Alosa alosa. The sequence continues at coordinate 25,761,006 of NC_063204.1, forward strand.
CATCAGTGAGGAGCAGGACCCATCTCTTGCTAAGGTCATCAGTGAGGAGGTGTGAGGAGTGGCGCTGGACGAACATGCTGGCCTGTCAGGTGTGGATTACTTTGGCCTTTCACAGAGCCCACTTAGTGACTCAGCTCAACTCAGTCAGGCAGTCTCCCGTCTCTCAGTCTCTCGTCCACCTGCTGTGCCAACCTACACACGCACCGCATGCACACACACACACACACACACACACAGAGTGATCCTGACTGAGCTGATTTAGTGGCTCGGACTCTGACTCTGGCTCAGCCGGTCAGTCAGTCAGTGCCCTGCCTCTGTCCCTACTGCTGAGCTGAGCCCTGGGCCCGATTGGGTTCATCTACAGGGGCACAAGGGGCGCACTGGCCTGTGTGTGTGTTTTTGTGTGTGTGTGAGAGAGAGAGGAAGAGGGAGAGAGGGAGTGTGAGTGAGTGTGTGTGTGTGTGTGTGTGTGTGTGTGTGCGTGTGTGTGTGGTTAGTGTGGGAGGCTAGCTGGGCATAAGCAGTCTGCTTTTGCAGCTTTCCTCCAGCTTACGCTGAAAAATTCTGTGGTTTCTTCAAGAGAGGCCAGAAAGTCACGCTATAAATGGAACAGGGACTGTTTTTCAGAAGGGTTTATCATATTCCACAAACTATACAGTCCTGCTGTCCAAATACTGTACAAGCCCTTCAAACTGCCTGACAGCTGGTGATCCC